>NC_092082.1:32658838-32958838 GCF_043229965.1 Drosophila suzukii | reverse complement strand
TTTAATTTTAAGATTTCTGCCTACTAATTATACCCGTTACTCGTAGAGTAAAAGGGTATACTAGATTCGTCGGAAAGTATGTAACAGGCAGAAGGAAGCGTTTCCGACCCCACAAAGTATATATATTCTTGATCAGGATCACTAGCCGAGTCGATCTAGCCATGTCCGTCTGTCCGTCTGTCTGTCCGTCCGGATGAACGCTGAGATCTCGGAAACTATGGGAGCTAGGCTACTGAGATTTGGCGTGCAGATTCCTGAGCTTCTTACGCAGCGCAAGTTTGTTTCGGTACAGTGCCACGCCCACTCTAACGCCCACAAACCGCCCAAAACTGTGGCTTCTACAGTTTTGATGCTAGAATAAAAATTTTAACTGAAATGTATTGTTCTCATCAATACCTATCGATTGACCCAAAAAAAAGTTTGCCACGCCCACTCTAACGCCCATAACGCTTAAATCTGTATACCGCCGGTAGGTGGCGCATTTTAATCTCGCTTTGCTGCTTGCATATCTCCATATAGCTGAGTAACGGGTATCTGATAGTCGAGGTACTCCACTATAGCGTTCTTCCTTGTTTTATTTGTTCTTCTGCTGGGGCTACGTATTTTTCTTCAACTATCTTCCTAAATATTTGTTCTAAGATAAAAGATTTTTTTCTAACACATTTTTTAAGGAGCTGCAAGTAATTTTCGAAGGAGTAAGAAGATCCTGAAACCGGATTTCCGACTTGATTGATAGTATCTCTTACATGGAGTAAGCCGTGAACATTGTAAGTCACACTGTTTGCTCCAAAAACAATGGGGAAATTTTCAACAAATAGATTTAATATTTGTTGAGCATTTTCAATATTATTTCCCCGTTGCTTTTGCGAACAGAGCAGTCTATATGCGCAGTGCAGTAATAAAAACAAATAATACTGGTCATCAAATATTGAATCTTTAAGAGCTACAATACCAGTGTATAATAAGAACTGCCTAAACTCAGTGCTTTTCCAGTTAAGAAGCTCTAACAATGTCGTCGGTTTCCTTGCAAATTCCCTAGGTATAAAAGTTCGCATTGACATTAATTTTGCGGAAATACCGTTTTGGTTTTGTTTTGAAACTTTATTTATAACTTTATTATAATAAATTCTTTCTAAAAATTTGCGCATTACCCCCAACTCAATAAGATGCATACAATCTAAAGGAACTTGGGTTATCATACGAACACCAAGCGTTTCAAAAGCGGACGGACTATTCAAATAACCTTTGCTGTGGTGGTTTGGATAAATTCTATTTGCAAAGTCTTCATCAGTAATTAACTCACTAGCAACAGTACTGTAAGTTAATGTACCATCTATTTTGCGACCAACCTGAAGACACTTGGTACAGCCGTGACTGGATGTATGTCCAGGGGTTCCTGTAACAAATGCCCTTGCAGGTGCATCACAAACCACCGCCCTAAGTTCTAAATTTACTTTTTTGTTACAAATTGTAAGTCCGTTTATAAAAATATCGGACAATTCACTAGTAAATTTTGACATATATTGTACACAATTAGATGGCTTATTTTTAGATGAAAAAACTCCTACTGGAAAGACGGGGCATTTATTAATATTATTAACTCGAACTAAAATAGGCCACAATTGTACACGAGAGCTTTTAGTAAGAGGAAGACCGTCAATATTAACGTCCATGCTTAAAACTTCTGGTAATTCTGCTACCACTGATAATTTTTCTAATTGCTTCGATAAGCCTATATGCAAATATGAACCCCCATCTATTTCCGTAATATATTATATATATTATATATATTATATATATATTATATATATTATATATATATTATATATATTATATATATATTATATATATTATTATATAATTTAAAAGATTTTATCACATTGTTGTTAAAAATATGTAAATAAATGTGAACAAATAAGACATTTACAACAATTATTTGAAATGAAATCGATTTATCTATTATAATTATTTATTCAATTTAAATAAATTGATGAATGAATAATTATTTATTTATTATTTATTTATTTATATAATTATAATAATTATTTATATAATTTATTTATTATTTATATATAATTTATTTATTTATATAATTAGAATAATTATTTATATAACTATTATAACGTGTAAAAAATAATAATAATACACTATAATAATTATTTATAATAAACAATAATTACACATTATAATAATTTTTTTGGAAAATAATTAATTTATTGATAACTATTTATTTATCAATTTATTTAAATTGAATAAATAATTATTATAGATAAATCCATTTCATTTAAAATAATTGTTGTAAATGTCTCATTTGTTCACATTTATTTACATATTTTTAACAACAATGTGATAAAATCTTTAAAATTATATAATAATATCAAAGCTGAAAATTACCAATAAATTTTTGAGATAAACATAACCAAACATTTTTATTTTATAATCTTTATTATTTATTAATTATGATATATTTATCTGTGTCCAAAATGAAAGTGATTTTGCTATTCAAAACAATTATTATTTATTCAAATATATTAGATTTAGATTTGTGTTAAATAAATCAATTTTTATGTCTGTTTAAAATTTTTTAAATAATGCCCATTGCAAAATCACTATGTTTTTGGGCGTAGCTGTATATTTCACAATTAAACATTTCGACTTGCCCAGAAAAAGAGAGTTGTTTAGCGAAGTTTATTAGTATTAAAAACGTGCACAAATGATTTTTTCTTGTTATGTAATTTATGTCCGTTATGTAATTTATTTTATCAATCCACTTTCGGCTAGCGGTATCCGATTTTTTGGGTTATTTTGTCAAACGCATAAAATAGTTTTTAAACTAACGTACCTTTAAAGTCAGTTTAATGCACAACGTAACACTTACCTGGGTTTATAATTTTAACTTTAAAACACGTTTTAGTTAAACTGATGCCTGATGCGCACAATTAAAATCGATCCTTCTTTTGCAATCACTCAAATTAGAATGCAAATGCACCAAGTCTTCCTCTCACCCCTTTGCTTGATTTCTTTTGTTTTCTCTTCGCTGTTGGCGCGTGCCACTGCACCTATACCCTTTCTAAGGCGACAAATATCCGACTATATAATTTTTACTTCTTGAGTAAAAAATACAATATGAATTTTTAAAAAATGTTAATACTAAAATGTTTTTAATATTGTAATCAATTTTAACGGACTAAATTTCTATAACTAAACTAAAAAATTATACTGTAATAAAAGTGTAAAATAAGTGAACATAACATTATAAGTAAATTCAATTAACTTAATTTTACTATAATCAAATAATTTACTTTTATAAAAGAATATTAGTTGATTTTTTTTTATATACAATAATGCTCATAAAATATTAGGACATTCACATTTCGCTGCGCGACTAAAATTTTTCCGTCGAAATATTGGTCGCTAGCCGAACATAACGGAGAGACTCCAAAAAAAATAACGGACCGGCCGAAATTTGTCTGCGAGCGCGGAGTGCAGGCAGATTATAAGACAAGAAAGAGAGGGATATCTCCGAATATCTGCCTCTCTTTATTGCACGACCGTTTTCGTAGGCAGTCTTCTACGCTGCGCCGACTGCTCTGCTGACGTCAACAGCGGCACAGCGTTTTAGGCACAAAAAAAACAAAAAAGTTTTTTGCCTTGAGCCATGTCACCGCGTCCCTACTGCAGAACTGAAGGGTTGTTTTAGAAACAGGAAAAAATTCAGGAATAAGTTTTGTAAATTCGTTGATAAAAACTTTAACTAAATTGAGTAATGAGTACTTGCACAAAAAAAATTCCTATGAGAATGACTTTGGATGACCAAATATTTATTGATAATTGATTGATATATTGATATTTCATTTAATTGTTCTACTTGTCAGAAAGGACTGATAGAGTAAGAGATCAATGTCATTTCTCTTATTTTTCGAAATACGACTGTCATTTATTTATTCAAAAGTTAGGAAAGATTCCCAGCGAAGTTTCCGTAACACCAATAAACAAGGAAAACCATATATCTGTCTCAAAATAAATGAAATGTTTAAGTGAAAATAGTTTTGAAATTCGTTTTCTCGATACATATAAATTTATGCCATAAAGTATAGATTCCCTATTTTCTAATTTAGTTGATTATCAATTGATAAAGTCGTTTTTCAATAATGATATAGAACTTTGACTAATGCGTAAGAAGGGTATATTTCCATATGAAGAGATTCCGCTAGTAGGCTCGAGGAAACTTCCCTCCCACCAAAGGAAACGTTCTTAGTAGTTCAACGGCAAGGGAATGCTCTCTCGAAGATTATGATCACGCTCTTAAAGATTGTTCTCATTTCTCATGTTTCACTCGGAAAGATTATTTAGAACTATATTTGAAAACTGATGTATTCCTTTTAACTGACATTTTTGAAAACTGCCGAACAATTTTTACGCAAATTTATTCACTTGAGCCAGCTCAGTATCTTACGACACCAGGTCTATTTTGGGAGGCAAACTACAAATATTCAACTTAAATTGCTGACAGATATAGATATGTATAGATTTATAAAAAAAAACATTCGAGTTAGTTCAATTTTGTCATAGATATACAAAAGCCAATAATAAATATTCTTCAAATTATGATTCCTCGAAGGAATCTTCATTTTTAATGCATGTGGACGCGAATAACTTGTATGATTGGGCAATGTCACATCCATATAAAGACTTTAAGGTGACGTCTACCACAGACATATACAATTTTGATATTCATAATATTCCAATTGATAGCAAATACGGTTAATTTTTGGTAATACTCTAGATTAGGGGACTCATCCCCGAAATTCGCGAAAAAATTATCCTCGATGGACCGCGATTTCTTAAGATTTTACGTGCAAAAATAGCTTGGCAGTCGGATATGGTTCTCTTGTAGTTGAATTTCAAAGTTCCCGGGCTTGCTAAAAAAAAGCAAGGGTGCTTTTCTTATATTTTCAATCAAAGTGTAAGGATGCTTTCTCGGCCGAGGTACAGATCTCAGTCGGATCTAAGAGTCCTTAACAAGAAAATTTGTAAATCACCGAAACACCGGACTAGAGGGTTCCACTCCACAGGGGAACGGGTAGCTTTGAGCGGAGTCTTCACCGGAGGTCCTTATTTAAGTCGAGGGGAAGGCAGATGACGTTGGTTATGCAGAGTCCAATTCCTGGGCTACGACTTAACGGGCTAGCCGGAGTCTTGTACTTCGTGTCAGAGGCGAAAAATCCACCGGGCTGGACCTTCGGGCGAGGCCAAGCCGGGAGAATACTTTGCGGGCGTTAGGTAGCACGAGAGCGGGGCCGCGCACGAGCACCAGAACGACGAAGGAGTTAGGATTGCGGATAAGGCAGGATGGGTGTCCACGCGCAAATCTCAAACCAACGGAAGAGGTAGGAAAAACCAGGATTCCGGATAAGGCGGGAAGGGGAAGGCCGGGTTACTCGCCCCGGTGATGCTGTCGTCGATCGTGTCACCGCATAGCAGGGTTTAAGCTGCGGTATATTGGCGATTCGTCGCCGTCGGTCTCCCGGACGCCGCAGGCGTACCAAGTTTGGAGACGTAAACTTCGCGACGGTATAGGGACCGTCGTGTTTGGGAGCGAGTTTGGCGGCGAATCCCTCAGCCGCTTTTGATAAGGGATGTTGTCGCAGCCACACTTGGCTCCCTAGCGTTGGTCTCCATTCGCGCCTTCGAAATTGTAAGTCCGTTTATAAAAATATCGGACAATTCACTAGTAAATTTTGACATATATTGTACACAATTAGATGGCTTATTTTTAGATGAAAAAACTCCTACTGGAAAGACGGGGCATTTATTAATATTATTAACTCGAACTAAAATAGGCCACAATTGTACACGAGAGCTTTTAGTAAGAGGAAGACCGTCAATATTAACGTCCATGCTTAAAACTTCTGGTAATTCTGCTACCACTGATAATTTTTCTAATTGCTTCGATAAGCCTATATGCAAATATGAACCCCCATCTATTTCCGTAATATATTATATATATTATATATATTATATATATTATATATATATTATATATATTATATATATATTATATATATTATATATATATTATATATATTATTATATAATTTAAAAGATTTTATCACATTGTTGTTAAAAATATGTAAATAAATGTGAACAAATAAGACATTTACAACAATTATTTGAAATGAAATCGATTTATCTATTATAATTATTTATTCAATTTAAATAAATTGATGAATGAATAATTATTTATTTATTATTTATTTATTTATATAATTATAATAATTATTTATATAATTTATTTATTATTTATATATAATTTATTTATTTATATAATTAGAATAATTATTTATATAACTATTATAACGTGTAAAAAATAATAATAATACACTATAATAATTATTTATAATAAACAATAATTACACATTATAATAATTTTTTTGGAAAATAATTAATTTATTGATAACTATTTATTTATCAATTTATTTAAATTGAATAAATAATTATTATAGATAAATCCATTTCATTTAAAATAATTGTTGTAAATGTCTCATTTGTTCACATTTATTTACATATTTTTAACAACAATGTGATAAAATCTTTAAAATTATATAATAATATCAAAGCTGAAAATTACCAATAAATTTTTGAGATAAACATAACCAAACATTTTTATTTTATAATCTTTATTATTTATTAATTATGATATATTTATCTGTGTCCAAAATGAAAGTGATTTTGCTATTCAAAACAATTATTATTTATTCAAATATATTAGATTTAGATTTGTGTTAAATAAATCAATTTTTATGTCTGTTTAAAATTTTTTAAATAATGCCCATTGCAAAATCACTATGTTTTTGGGCGTAGCTGTATATTTCACAATTAAACATTTCGACTTGCCCAGAAAAAGAGAGTTGTTTAGCGAAGTTTATTAGTATTAAAAACGTGCACAAATGATTTTTTCTTGTTATGTAATTTATGTCCGTTATGTAATTTATTTTATCAATCCACTTTCGGCTAGCGGTATCCGATTTTTTGGGTTATTTTGTCAAACGCATAAAATAGTTTTTAAACTAACGTACCTTTAAAGTCAGTTTAATGCACAACGTAACACTTACCTGGGTTTATAATTTTAACTTTAAAACACGTTTTAGTTAAACTGATGCCTGATGCGCACAATTAAAATCGATCCTTCTTTTGCAATCACTCAAATTAGAATGCAAATGCACCAAGTCTTCCTCTCACCCCTTTGCTTGATTTCTTTTGTTTTCTCTTCGCTGTTGGCGCGTGCCACTGCACCTATACCCTTTCTAAGGCGACAAATATCCGACTATATAATTTTTACTTCTTGAGTAAAAAATACAATATGAATTTTTAAAAAATGTTAATACTAAAATGTTTTTAATATTGTAATCAATTTTAACGGACTAAATTTCTATAACTAAACTAAAAAATTATACTGTAATAAAAGTGTAAAATAAGTGAACATAACATTATAAGTAAATTCAATTAACTTAATTTTACTATAATCAAATAATTTACTTTTATAAAACAATATTAGTTGATTTTTTTTTATATACAATAATGCTCATAAAATATTAGGACATTCACATTTCGCTGCGCGACTAAAATTTTTCCGTCGAAATATTGGTCGCTAGCCGAACATAACGGAGAGACTCCAAAAAAAATAACGGACCGGCCGAAATTTGTCTGCGAGCGCGGAGTGCAGGCAGATTATAAGACAAGAAAGAGAGGGATATCTCCGAATATCTGCCTCTCTTTATTGCACGACCGTTTTCGTAGGCAGTCTTCTACGCTGCGCCGACTGCTCTGCTGACGTCAACAGCGGCACAGCGTTTTAGGCACAAAAAAAACAAAAAAGTTTTTTGCCTTGAGCCATGTCACCGCGTCCCTACTGCAGAACTGAAGGGTTGTTTTAGAAACAGGAAAAAATTCAGGAATAAGTTTTGTAAATTCGTTGATAAAAACTTTAACTAAATTGAGTAATGAGTACTTGCACAAAAAAAATTCCTATGAGAATGACTTTGGATGACCAAATATTTATTGATAATTGATTGATATATTGATATTTCATTTAATTGTTCTACTTGTCAGAAAGGACTGATAGAGTAAGAGATCAATGTCATTTCTCTTATTTTTCGAAATACGACTGTCATTTATTTATTCAAAAGTTAGGAAAGATTCCCAGCGAAGTTTCCGTAACACCAATAAACAAGGAAAACCATATATCTGTCTCAAAATAAATGAAATGTTTAAGTGAAAATAGTTTTGAAATTCGTTTTCTCGATACATATAAATTTATGCCATAAAGTATAGATTCCCTATTTTCTAATTTAGTTGATTATCAATTGATAAAGTCGTTTTTCAATAATGATATAGAACTTTGACTAATGCGTAAGAAGGGTATATTTCCATATGAAGAGATTCCGCTAGTAGGCTCGAGGAAACTTCCCTCCCACCAAAGGAAACGTTCTTAGTAGTTCAACGGCAAGGGAATGCTCTCTCGAAGATTATGATCACGCTCTTAAAGATTGTTCTCATTTCTCATGTTTCACTCGGAAAGATTATTTAGAACTATATTTGAAAACTGATGTATTCCTTTTAACTGACATTTTTGAAAACTGCCGAACAATTTTTACGCAAATTTATTCACTTGAGCCAGCTCAGTATCTTACGACACCAGGTCTATTTTGGGAGGCAAACTACAAATATTCAACTTAAATTGCTGACAGATATAGATATGTATAGATTTATAAAAAAAAACATTCGAGTTAGTTCAATTTTGTCATAGATATACAAAAGCCAATAATAAATATTCTTCAAATTATGATTCCTCGAAGGAATCTTCATTTTTAATGCATGTGGACGCGAATAACTTGTATGATTGGGCAATGTCACATCCATATAAAGACTTTAAGGTGACGTCTACCACAGACATATACAATTTTGATATTCATAATATTCCAATTGATAGCAAATACGGTTAATTTTTGGTAATACTCTAGATTAGGGGACTCATCCCCGAAATTCGCGAAAAAATTATCCTCGATGGACCGCGATTTCTTAAGATTTTACGTGCAAAAATAGCTTGGCAGTCGGATATGGTTCTCTTGTAGTTGAATTTCAAAGTTCCCGGGCTTGCTAAAAAAAAGCAAGGGTGCTTTTCTTATATTTTCAATCAAAGTGTAAGGATGCTTTCTCGGCCGAGGTACAGATCTCAGTCGGATCTAAGAGTCCTTAACAAGAAAATTTGTAAATCACCGAAACACCGGACTAGAGGGTTCCACTCCACAGGGGAACGGGTAGCTTTGAGCGGAGTCTTCACCGGAGGTCCTTATTTAAGTCGAGGGGAAGGCAGATGACGTTGGTTATGCAGAGTCCAATTCCTGGGCTACGACTTAACGGGCTAGCCGGAGTCTTGTACTTCGTGTCAGAGGCGAAAAATCCACCGGGCTGGACCTTCGGGCGAGGCCAAGCCGGGAGAATACTTTGCGGGCGTTAGGTAGCACGAGAGCGGGGCCGCGCACGAGCACCAGAACGACGAAGGAGTTAGGATTGCGGATAAGGCAGGATGGGTGTCCACGCGCAAATCTCAAACCAACGGAAGAGGTAGGAAAAACCAGGATTCCGGATAAGGCGGGAAGGGGAAGGCCGGGTTACTCGCCCCGGTGATGCTGTCGTCGATCGTGTCACCGCATAGCAGGGTTTAAGCTGCGGTATATTGGCGATTCGTCGCCGTCGGTCTCCCGGACGCCGCAGGCGTACCAAGTTTGGAGACGTAAACTTCGCGACGGTATAGGGACCGTCGTGTTTGGGAGCGAGTTTGGCGGCGAATCCCTCAGCCGCTTTTGATAAGGGATGTTGTCGCAGCCACACTTGGCTCCCTAGCGTTGGTCTCCATTCGCGCCTTCGAAGGTTATAGTGCCTCGCCTGCTCTAGAGATGCACGTTGTAGATTCGATCGTACGATGTCGAAGATTCCTTTGAGATGCGACGCCTTGTCTTCAGGACCTGTATGTAAAACCCCCGATCCAGGGGTAAGTTCGTCGTACACATCGCAGGCAAGCGTAACTCCAGTCCCTGGGTGAGAAATGCGGGAGTGTAGCCCGTCGAGTCCGATATGCTACTATTGATAGCGAGGGAAATCTCCGGCAACATACTATCCCAAGAACTTTGGTCGTTTCCCGACAGCTGAGATATCAGCGTCTTTACCGTACGGTTGGTCCTCTCGGTGGGATTCTCCTGCCGACAATGCGGAGCCGTGTACTGGACTTCCACGCCGAGTTTAGTAAGGTAGTCTTTTAGGGCCCGACTTGTGAATTGGGTTCCATTGTCGCACACTAACTTCCGGGGGACGCCCACTCGCCCGAGCATGCGTTCCCGAAACGCTTTCTGTACTACAGCGGTGGTGGCTTTCCGGAGTGGGATCAACTCCACCCATTTGGAGAACACGTCGTGGAAAACAAGAAGCATAGAGTTTCCCTGTTTCGAACGGGGCAGTGGACCCACGAAGTCGGCACAAAGAATGTCAAAGGGTTCGCTTACGACGCGGGTTAGCATTTTCCCTGCTACTTTGGTCTGAACGGTCTTAAATTTCTGGCACGACTCGCAGTGCCGAACATGGTGTTTTGCGTCGCGGTACATGCCGGCCCAGAAATATCTTTGTGACAGGCGGTTGATCGTCTTTCGGACCCCCAAGTGTCCTGCGGTCGGGGAATCATGACACTCGTATAAGACGCGGGCTCTATGGGGAGTTGGCACACAGAGTTTCCACGGGAAGTAGTCCTCGTCGTCAGCTCGGTAACCCATGTTCCTGTACAGCTGGCCGTTCTCTAGTGTATAGTCCGTGAACTTCTCAGGCTCGTCGAGTACCTTGCCCTTCATCTTACTGATCCACTCGCAATGGTCCTCGAGCTCGACAGCGCCTTGAAGAACCTCACAGGGTTGTCGTGAAAGTGTATCGGCCACAACGTTCAGCTTCCCTCCTCGGTAGCGCAAGCCGAATTGGAACTGTTGCAGTTCTAAAGCCCAGCGCGCTATTCGGCCGGAAGGACTATCAATAGAATTTAGCCATTTGAGAGCCAAGTGGTCGGTAATGACTTCGTATCGGTAGCCCTCCAAGTAACACCGCATCTTCCTGATGGCCCAGATGACGGCCAGACACTATTTCTCTGTCGTCGTATAGTTATGTTCCGCAGAAGTTAGTCGGCGGCTAGCGTATGCGATGACCTTCTCTTGACCCTCGATGTCCTGAGATAACACCGCTCCCAAACCGACGTCACTCGCGTCAGTCTGCAAAACAAACTTCTGGTCAAAATCCGGACAACCCAACACGGGGGCGGTGGTCAGGCATCTTCTAATCTCTTCCAAGGCGGTTTGCTGTTCCGGTCCCCAGGTCCACTTCCGACCTTTCTTCACTAGTCACTAGTTGTACGATGGTCGCGAAGCTAGGGACAAACCTCCGATACCATGATGCCATCCCGATCCATTGGCGGAGTTCCTTCAGATTGGTGGGGGTCTTCAACCCATTAGTCGCGGGCACCTTCTCGGGGTCAGTCTGAATCCCTTCACCACTGATCACATGACCGAGGTAAACCAGTTTTTGCTTGAAGAAAGTACACTTCTTTGGATTTATCCTCAAATTTGCCGCCCGCAATCTGCGGAACACTTCGGGGAGGTTAGCGAAGTGTTGTTTCTCCGTAGCGCTAATGACAATAATGTCATCTAAATAAGCGAAGGCGCCCGAGCAGGGACGCCGAGACTAGCCGGAGATTTATCCAAGTGGCCTAAAGAACCACCGTGAAAAGGGAAGAGTCGCTCGGAGAGTCCAGACGACTGCCCCTACCCAGAGTCGGGAAAAAATAGGAGGATTTAAGAAGGAAGTCCGCCCAGGAAAATAAGACGATGAGTACCCCTAAGGAATCAGACGGTGAGTCCGAAGAAGCCGATTTTATCAAAAACCCTGGTGTAGGAGTTCGCTGGATATATGCTCGCCGAAAAGACGAACTCAACTCACTCGCCGTTGAGTTTGGCTTTAAAGCGGATGGTACCGTCAAGAAGGCCAGGAAGGTGTTCGCTAACCTAGTCAGCGGGTGTCGACCCGACTAGCTCAGTTGCAGGAACAGTATAGCAGTCGGGCCCCGAGGCCCAACCCTGCGGGGAAGAACGATGAGATGGGACAATTTACGAAGTCCCTCCGGATACATCCGGGAACGCCACACGGCGTCTGGGTGCCGCCAGGAGATGTTCGCTCAGCCACCGGCCTACAGGAACAAAATGTACGGGGTAACACGACTCCCACTCAGCATTTGATCCCCGAGAAGACGCATAAGTGGAACCTACGGTTCGACGGTACCCGCTCAGGCCGGTACCCGCTCAGGCGGGTTCGTCATTATATATTAATAAGTAGTTAAAAAAATAATACGATTTTTAAATGAGTTCCTATAAGCCTAATTATGGTTTCAAATGAGTTCCTATAAAAATCATGTAACATTTTTTTTCATTTAATAAAAAATATTATTTATGTCTACTGAAAAAGCATGTCCAAATAATCATGTTAAACGTGGAGTGCGGTCTATAAAGGACTAATGATTGATGTCACAATGCTGTACCGTGATTTCAGTGACGGACATGAACGATCAATGCCATCCACGGTCCCCCACCATTTTAATGCATTAAATATCACTCCAACAATTTGTATCTATATATTTATTCAAATAATTTAAATAATTTAAATCGCGCAGCGAAATCAAAGAGCGCTTAGATGGTGTTTACGCTGACTCTTCTCCTTCGATGGCGACCGTCAAAAATTGTTATAACGAGCTTCAACGTGGTCGCACGTCGGATTTTGAACGGCTACCACGAAGGATAACGTGACAAAAATCCACGATTTCGTATTGGCAGACCGCCGATTGAAGATACGCAATATAGCTGAGACAGTAGGCATGTCAAAAGACCGCGTGGGTCATATCCTGCATGAAATTTTGGTCATGAGAACGCTGTCGGACAACAAACGCAACCGGGAGACCACTTCAGAGCAGTGTTTGACGCTGTTTAAGCGCAATCCGAAGGAGTTTCTGCGTCGTTTCGTGACCGTCGACGAAACATGGATACACTGGAACACACCAGAGACCAAGAAACAGTCGAAACAGTGGACTTCACCCGGTGAACCTGCTCCGAAGAAGGCGGAGACTGTCCCATCGGCCGGAAAGGTGATGGCCACCGTTTTTTGTGATTCACAGGGTGTGATCTACATCGACTACCTGGAGAAGGGCGAAACGGTCACAGGGTTGTACTATGCCGATTCGCCTCCGAATTGCAGAAAATTCGTCCCCATTTGGCGAAGAAAAAAGTGCTCTTCCATCATGACAGCGCACCGGCTCACACTTCCGCCCTCGGCAAGGCCAAATTGTTCGAATTGGGGTACAAACTGCTACCCCATCCACCGTATTCTACAGATTTGACCCCGCGTGACTTCTTTTTGTTTCCAAACTTGAAAAAAACACTCGCTGGACAGCAATTTGCGTCGAATGAGGAGGTCGTCGCCGCCACAGAGGCCTATTTTGCAGACCTCAAGAAAACGTATTTTTCAGACGGGTTAAAGCAGTTGGAGCATCGCTGGGTTAAGTGTATCGAGTTTCAACGTGGTCGCACGTCCTAAAAGGAGATTATCCTGAAAAATATATCGCCACTTTACCAAAATTTTCGTTTTTCTTTCGGAGGCTAAGTACCATCCTCGTATATGAGAAATTTTATTTTTTCAGTGGAACAATTTAGATTTTCATATGCTCGTAGTATATCGTCGTTTAAAATATTTGCTCCGCCTGATGTGTTTAAGGTACTACTTTCTGAAAGCTTTTGGCTTAATGATGATTTAGTAATAAAAGAATTTGTTCCCAATAAACCGAGAACAAATAACAGACCTTCCACTGCGCCAAAAAACTAAAAAGTTTATTTTTGGCTTATCAAAATGTTAGGGGACTAAATATGAAGCTACCCAAGCTTTATGCTGACTCCTCTGCAATTACTGCTGATATTTTGGCTTTTACGGAAACTTGGCTGAGACCAGAGATATCTGACAATGAAGTTCTGTCAAACAATTTTAATGCCTATAGGACCGATCGCCCCTCACGTAGGGGAGGCGGTGTGCTGATTGCCGTTAGCACTAGCCTAACATCCGAGAGAATTCACTCTGATACTCCTAATGAAATTGAATTTGTTAGTGTGAAAGTTTCCTTGCAATCATTCTCAATATTTGTTACATGTTCCTATATTCCACCTGGCTCTGATTTAATAATTTATGAGCACCACCTGTCTGCGATAAAATCTGTTCTATCCCTTCTTTCAAACAGTGACCTTTTGATTGTTTTGGGTGACCTTAATCTCCCTGATATTTCTTGGTCTCCTCCTACTGACTCACTTGTCGCTATACCTCTATCCGCCAATGATTTTGTAGATGGTATTCTAGAATTATCGTTACAGCAAGTAAGCTTTATACGGAATTCATTAAATAGACAACTAGATCTTGTGTTTGTTTCAGACCCGTCTGAAGTCACGGTATCTAGAATTGACGCTCTTGTTGTACCTGAAGACCGATATCATCCAACAATGGAATTGACAATCTGCCTCCCATGTGTTGATACCCTCTCTCCTTTAGTTTCTCAAACTAAAGTGAGATGTTTCCGAAAATGTAACTATATAAAACTTAACGACATGATTTCTCAATATAATTGGACAGAATTGTACAATTGTATGGATATTCAAAGTGCCACTGAACACTTCTATATAGAGTTAAATACGTTTTTTAATGAATGCGTTCCTGATAGGTTTCCTTCAAAGACAAACAGGCCACCTTGGTTTACCAATGCGCTTCAAAGACTTAAAAACCTTAAGACAAACACTTATAAAAAGTATAAGAAATCGGGTAAGCCATCTGATTTTTCGAAATATGTGGTGGCTCGATCGGATTTTAATATTCTCAATAGTCATTGCTATTCTATATATTTAAGTCGATGTAAATTTGAATTTTCAAATGATCCGAAGCAGTTTTATAACTTTGTCAATGCGAAGCGTAAGTCGTCAGCATTGCCTTCATCGGTACGTTTTAACTCAATGGAGGCATCGACGGATTCTGAAATTTCTGATTTATTTGCCGAGTTTTTCCAAACTACTTATAGTTCGGCTGCTTGGTCAAATTCTAACTACCCTAATCCCTTAAATAAGGCAAATTGTATCTTCACCCCTGAAATTACGGAAATTTCTCTCGTAAGAGACTTAGAAAAAATAACGACAACTTATTCTCCCTCAGGGCCCTCGACTCCTACACAACGAGCTCAAAAACAATCTCTGAATGCCGCAAATCTCTTAACGAGATGGCCACTCATCTGAGAATCAACCTCATCTGGGTGCCTGGGCACCGCAACATTGAGGGCAACTGCATAGCAGACGAGCTGGCAAGACAGGGGACAACCGCCGATGTCCTTCGTGATAAGGACACGGTAGGGATGCCCATGGCTACCTGCAAGCTCCTTCTCAGGCAGAGATTGTATACTCTTTCCAACAACCGTTGGAACTCAATCTCAACATGCCACAATTCTAGACTCACATGGCCAAACTATACACGAAAAGAACAAAAACTCTCCTACAATGTAGTAGGGAGGACATCTCCACTCTCCTAAATACCCTCACGGGCCACTGTCTTATAGGGACTCATGCGATAAGGCTGGGTCTAAGTAACCACGACTTCTGCCGCAGCTGCAAAGAGATAGACGAAGAGGAGAGCATCGAACACCTTCTATGCTTCTGCCCAGCGCATAACCTAAAGCGCTTTCAAACCCTAGGTAGCTACACACTTCCGAACCTTGCGGCCACTCAGGACGTAAGCATTCAAAAACTACTATGTTTCTTAAGAAGAACAGAATACTTCGCGAAGGCAGAAAACCCATGAGCTAGGGAAACGGATCTTTCAGATCATGTGGTATCACAAGGGGCCCATTGTGGCCTAAGTGAGGGGACTAATATTTAGTCTCCAACCACTCTTACCTAACCTACCTAACCTAACCTTCTCCCGGTCCTGATGGACTCCCCGGGTGTGTGCTTAAGTTTTGTGCGTCAACCATATGTAAACCGATTCTTAAACTTTTTAATTTGTCTATTTCATCGTCAGTTTTTCCTACTATCTGGAAGGACTCTTTTATCATTCCACTTCACAAAAAGGGTGCGAAGGCGGATGCTCAGAATTACAGAGGTATTTCTAAATTGTCGGCAATTCCTAAAGCATTGGAACGTATTATTACTTCTCATTTGCAACATTTATGTTCCTCGCTAATATCACCGTGTCAGCATGGTTTTGTTAAGCGAAGATCGACCACCACCAACCTTCTGGAATTGTCATCTATTGTAATAAATGGATTTAAGAATAAAATGCAGACTGACGTTATATACACTGATTTTAGTAAGGCCTTTGACTCTGTCAACCACTCTCTTCTCTTATTCAAATTAAATCAGCTTGGGTTTCCATGTAATCTATTAACTTGGTTTTCAAGTTATTTGAATGGTGGGACTCAGAGGGTTATATTCAAGAACGCTGCCTCAAAACTGATCTATGTGACATCTGGAGTGCCTCAGGGTAGTCATTTGGGCCCTTTGCTGTTTACTTTGTTTATTAACGATCTTCCCTCTATCATAACACACTCTCGTGTACTAATGTATGCTGATGATGTTAAGCTTTGTTTATCACATAATGATATAGCATCGGGATTCAACTTACAGTCAGATATTGATTGTTTTCAGGGATGGTGTGAGTATAACCTTTTAAATTTGAACTGCCTTAAATGCAACGTTATGACTTTTCATAGGGGTACTCCTACTTTTGTTAGTTACTCTCTTCAAAATACGCCACTCGACCGTATAAATTCAGTTAATGACTTAGGCGTTCTTCTGGACCCAAAACTTAAATTTGACTGCCACATAATGTCCACTGTCAGCAAGGCCATGAGTGTTCTTGGGTTTATAAAGTGTTGGTCAAAAGAATTTGATGACCCTTATACAACCAAATTATTATTTACCTCCCTTGTCCGTCCTATTTTGGAATATCGTTCTTCGGTTTGGAGTCCACAATATCAAGTGCATATTGACCGTATTGAGTCGGTACAAAAAAATTTCTTCTTTTTGCTTTTCGTAGTTTGAACTGGGATCAAAACATAAGGCTACCTTCCTATCAGAGTAGATTACTATTGCTTAATTTACCTACCCTTGCAAATCGTAGAACAATGCTTGGTACTATTTTTATGCAAAATCTTATAAGAGGTGATATTGATTCTATAGAACTTGTAAACCGCCTAACTTTCAATGTTCCCGTTAGACTAACACGAAATTATTATCCCCTAAATTTGCCAAGATGTACATCTAATTTTTGTCTTCACGAGCCCTTTCGCGTTCTATGTAATAATTATAACAACCTTTATCATTTAATTTGCACTTCAACTTCTATCCCGGTATTAAAAACTAATATTTTAACTCATTTGCTTCATTAGATGCTTCCTTTGTTTTCATTTGTGTCCCGTCTCTATTTGTTTTTTGTATCTTCCTCACGAACTCGTATGTTTTGCCCAAATTGATAAAAGGGCCCCGCGCGTAACAAGCACGTGCTTGGTGTCGTTGGGCCACTTGTTTGTACTGCTCGTAGTGCATCAACGTCCATATATATATGTTAAATATAAAATGAAAAAATCGCGTAATTACATACTAAACAAGGAAAAACGCTACCCGTTACTTACTAAAGGGCCAAAGGGAAACGGAGATATGCAAGCAAAAAAGCGAGACTGAAATGCGCCAGCTATGGTAATATGGCCAATATATGGTTATGTGGACGGTAGACAGATTTAAGAGTTATTGGCGTTAGAGTGGGCGTGGCAAACTTTTTCTTGTGTCAATCGATAGGTATAGACGAGACTAATACATTTCAGTAAAAAAATTTTTCTAGCATGAAAGGCGGTTTGTGGGCGTTAGAGTGGGCGTTGCATGTTCGCGTAACAAACTTGCGCTGCGTACAAGGCTACGGAATCTAAATCTGAAATCCCAATTCTCTCTTTGATAGTTTGAGAGATATTCGCCATCTCAATATATGGTTATGTGGGCGGTAGACTGATTTAAGCGTTATGGGTGTTAAGTAAGCGTGGCCAACTATTTTTTGATCAAACGATAGCTATTGATGAGAACAATTCATTAGGTTAAAACTTTTATTCTAGCATCAAAACTGTAGAAGCCACTATTTTGGGCGGCTTGTGGGCCTTGTTGAAATAAACTTTCGCTGGGCAAGAAGCTCAGGAATCTGCATGCCAAATCTCAATAGACTAGCTCTTATAGTTTCCGAGATCTCAGCGTTTATACGGACAGACGGACACACGGACACGGCTTGATCGACTCGGCTAGTAATCCTGATCAAGAATTTATATACTTTTTGGGGTCGGAAACGCTTCCTTCTGCCTGTTTTATCCTTTCGACGAATCCAGTATACCCTTTTATTCGCCGAGTATTTTATTTTTCCCTATTTTTTTTTGTTCTAGTGTCATGTTTTTTAATCAAGGCTAGCCTAACCACCGTATTTTGGTATTAATTGTTTCTTTAATATTGGCAATTTAACAAAACTAAATTTTTACCTAAGACTGTGCTATTATGATTGTAACTCTCTGTACTCTGTTGCTCATGCATTATTACAGCTTTTGGTGTTTGTTTCTCATAGCTCTCTGTATAATTTCTCCAGCTTCCTTTCATTTAAAACTGTATTAGTGCATATTTGGTTTGTGTTTCGCATACCACGATCAGTCGATAGAAAAGTTATTCTCTCGCGATCCCTGGATTTTTTGGCTCGAGTGACAAATTGAAGGATG
Organism: Drosophila suzukii; assembly: GCF_043229965.1. Lineage (NCBI taxonomy): Eukaryota > Metazoa > Arthropoda > Insecta > Diptera > Drosophilidae > Drosophila > Drosophila suzukii. The sequence goes on along the minus strand of NC_092082.1, from coordinate 32,939,931 downwards.
TATTTATAATTGTACCCTTTACTCAAAGAATAACAGTATACTGGATTATGTAACAGGTAGAAGAAAGCGTTTCCGACCCCATTTAGTATATATATTTTTGATAGACTAGCCGGGACGATCTAGCCAACATAACCCACATAACCATATATTGAGATCGCAGGAAGCTGGCGAAATACAATCTCGCTTTGCTAATTGCACATCTTCATATCCCCTTGGTCCCTTTAGCTGAGTAACGGGTATCCGATAGTCGAGGGCTTTTAATAACAATACTGAAAGCGAAATATACTGGTTTTTGTCTTATTTCGACATTAAGTCTTCGATCCTTTCTATTTGTGTTACATTTCTTACAATTATTTTTTCGATCACTCCTATTGCAGCTATAGGATATAGTTGTCTGATTCGGCTCGTTCCGACTTATATACTACCTGCAGAGTTGGGAAAGTTGCCGTAAGGTTTTCACGGTAGTACCTGCGCAAAGAAAAATGAAGAGTTTAATTTGGCCTATCAAAATGTAAGGCTTTCTGCTGACTCCTCTTCCTTTAATGTAGATATTATAGCCTTTACTGAGAGTTGGCTGATACCGGAGATATCACACTGAGAAGTTCTGTCCAACAATTTCGTTTGGATCGTTTTCCCCGTAGGGGGTGGGGAGCTGATTGCCGTTGTCTAACATCGGAGAGAATATACTCTCTTAACGACATTAAGCTTGTTAGTGAAAACATTTCTTTTCAATCCTTATCATTTTTTGTAACCTTTTCTTACATTTCACATGGATCGGACTTAATACTTAATGAGCACCATTTATCGGAAAAAAAATCTGTTTTATCTCATCTTTCCAAAAGGGATCTCTTGATTGTTTTGGGTGATTTCAATCTACCTGATAATTCTTGGTCCCCTTCCTCCGGCTCCCTTGTCTCTACACCATTATTTGTTCATGACTTTCTTTATAGTCTGTTAGAATTTTCATTACAGAAAGTAAGCCTTATACGTTAATCACTAAATAGACAATTAGAGCTTGTATTTGTTTTAGATCACTCTGAAGTCACTTTACATAGTGTTGTGACGATTCGCACCCGATCGTCAAAGTTGAGCAGAAGTCTACTCTGGGGGTCTTTCACACACCTTGTAATAAAAACTCAGAAATTTGTTGAACTTCACCAGTTGTATTCATTTGTATACTTTCAATCTTTGACTTATTGCTAACTTTGTTTTACAAATTAGGAAATATAAAAGCTCGGTTATAAACGCGACCAGCTTCTCCTTATGTCTTCTTCGTAGTGTCGTGCTGCTAACATTAGCAGCAGAAATCTAACATTCGCTGTTAAAACTGCTGTTGTCCACTGCATCTCAGAGTCGCCAGAAAACAGCTGTCCAGCTTCTCCTAATCGACAGAAACACCCGTTCATGCCGCCCCCAATACTGGACCCAGTATTCAAAGCCTTAAACCATGCTTAACTCTGAAAAGGTTGAAGTGTGTTATGGAGTGAATACGGGTATATTCAAAGGTGCATGGGTTGTGTACTTGGGCTAGACTCTTCAGTAAATCTTGGCAAGGGCAAACGACAAATCTTTGACACAGACCTCTTGTAAATACCCGTTGAGGTCTTAATTGTAGCTACTCGAACGAGCCCATTGGCCCCAGGATGTAAGTCGATGATTCGCCCTAATTTCCAGTCAGAAGGACCAGTTCGATCATCCTTGATGATGATCATGTCGTTACGCTGAAGATTGTCAGTTTCGTGGCGCCACTTGGGGCGCGCCTGCAGATGAGATAGCCAATCTGCACTCCATTTTCTCCAAAAGAGGCGAAACATCCTTTGACCATTCAGGAACTCTGTGTTTAATGAAGAATCCTTAAGACTAGGCTCAGGGAGTGACATCATCGAATCCCCGATTAAAAAATGTGCAGGGGTGAGAGCTTGCAAATCATCTAAGTCAGACGTTAAGGGGCATAATGGCCGAGAGTTCAAGCACGCTTCTATCTGGACAAGAATGGTAGACAGTTGCTCGTACGTCATTCGAATCCCATTAAACGATCGATAAAGATGGGTTTTAACAGCCTTTACGTTGGATTCCCAGAGTCCTCCAAAGTTTGGACTATGTGGAGGATTGAAATGCCACTGGATGTTCCGACGAGTAAGTTCAGGAACTACTGTCTCTTCAATTCCTTTATAGAATTCATTGGTCCACAGCTTTAGAGACTTGTCGGATGAGATAAAGTTGGTTCCACAGTCGCTGTATAGATGTTGACAAAAACCCCTACGTCCGATAAAGCGCTGCAGCGCCCACAGAAAATGCTGTGCCGACATTCCCGTGACTGCTTCCAAATGAATCGCTTTGCTCGCTAAGCAAATGAAAACTGCAATGTATGCTTTATAGCAAGTGTGACCTCTAAATCTGGATGACTTTATCTCAATCGCACCAGTGTAATCAACTCCAATTGCTTCGAACGCCCGTTTGGGCGGATTGACACGGTGCGCTGGTAAATCTCCCATCAGTTGGCTTGATGGTGACGGCCGGTGTTTGAAACAGGTTACACACTGTCGCAGAATCCTTTTTACTGCCTGTTTACCGTTGACGATCCAGAAAACTTGATGAATTGTAGATAAAGTTAGTTGCACACCGCCATGTAAGGTGTTGTGATGAGCGTTCCTTATAACCAAAATCGTCAGGTGGTGGGCCTTTGGAAGGATTATTGGTGTGCGTTGAGACATGGAGAGCTGCAAAGCATTCTTAAGTCTGCCTTTAACTCTCATGAGCCCCTCATCGTCGAGAAACGGTGATAGCTGGCTGAGTTTGTTGTGTTTGGATATAAATTTGTTGGATCGTAGTCTTGATAATTCTTCCGAATAGACTTCTTGTTGAACCATCCGCACCAGTGCGAACAAAGCCTGTTGGAATTCAGATACCTGAATAGGGCCGGTGAGTCTATCCGCTTTTTTGTGACGAGTATTATAAATGAATCGTTTGACGTAGGCTGTAACGAATAAGAGTTTATTATAGGAGGAATATGATTCGATAAATGGTTGCACTTCTATACAAATGTGGGCTCCGATGTGCTTTAAGGATTGCTCTCCTGAAATAAGTTCTGATTTTGGGGACTGAACTGGATTGACTGGCCAATGCTCCTCTGAAAGATGCAGCCAATTTGGTCCGTTCCACCAAAGCGTGTGGTGTTTCAGCTGGGAAGGGGTGAGTCCGCGTGTAGCACAATCTGCTGGGTTTTCTTGCGTAAGAACATGTCTCCACTGCGATGGCGAGCTTGCCTCCAGGATTGCTCCAATTCTATTCGACACAAATGTCTTCCAACGCTTAGGGTCACCGCTGATCCAATACAGCACTATCATTGCATCCGACCAGTAGTGTACGGATATGGTGTGATGTGATGCTTGAAGTTGATTGACAATCCAATCGGCTAATTGTGTACACAGCAGGGCTCCGGATAACTCAACTCTCGGAATTGTTAGCGGCTTAACAGGTGTGACTCGACTGCGGGCGGCTAATAAGTTAACCTGCACGGAACCATCCGTACAACTAGCTCGAAGATAAGCGCATGCTGCATACGCCATGGATGATCCATCACAAAACATGTGTAGTTGCAACGTCGAGGCATGCCTTAAATCGAAGCCTAACCACCGAGGGATGTGTATCTCTTCAATGTCGGGGAGCTCTTGAATGAGCTGTCGCCACCGCTCGGCGAGTTGATCTGGCAATGGGTCGTCCCAATCTAATGATGCGGGGGGCTCATCCTTGCGCTCGATACGAAAACTCCAAACTTCCTTCAACAGGATTTTCGCAGCGATGATCACTGGTGCCAGGTATCCCAACGGATCGAATAAGCGTGCTACTGTGGATAGTATAGAACGTTTGGTGAATATAGGATTGAGAGAAAACTTAAGATTAAAACCTAAAGTTTTAATGGAGTCCTTATTGTCTATCTCAAAAATGCTACTGTTAGAGAGATCTGTAGTTGGGATGCTTTCTAAGATATCTGGATGGTTGGATGCCCACTTCTTGAGCTCCATGCCTGCTGATTGCAGAGCTGCGATGACATCATTGCGAATTTTTAGAGCTCCGTCGATGGTCTCGTGTCCTGTTTGAACATCGTCCACATAGATTTCTTTTTTAAGGACTTGCTCGGCCAGAGGATAGCGTTCGCGCTCGCCGGCCGCAATCTGATGTATGACTCGAATCGCTGTGAAGGGTGCCGAGGCAGTGCCAAACGTTACTGTAGTCAAAAAATATTCCTTGATGAGTCCCTTTTCATCGCGCCAGAAAATTCGCTGATACTGGGCATCTTCTTCATGCATATCTATGCAGCGATACATTTTCGTTATATCGGCCACGAAGACATACCGATGGAGACGCCAGTTGAGTATAACTCCTCCAAGATCGTTTTGTAGGGCGGGACCCGTGCATAAAATATCATTCAAAGACCTCCCGTTAGACGTTTTGCACGAAGCGTCGTATACGACGCGCATCTTTGTAGTTAAACTGTCGTCTTTGATCACAGCATGATGTGGAACGGTGCACGCAGAGATTGAGAGTTGCCTTTGAGCGTTGATCCTAGTGTGTTCTTCCTCACTACCTTTTACCTCTTTTATCTGCTTTAGATCAAAGTACTCTTGAATAGTGCTGGCATACTGTTGACTGAAATCTGGCCGATGATTAAGTTTCCTTTCCAGGGCGTGGAAACGGTTTAATGCGATTTGTCTTGACCGGCCGATCACCTGTGTGGGGTCAAACAACGTTTTTAAAGGCAAACGAACTAGATATTTCCCATTCGGCTGACGGATATGAGTTTGTTGAAAATGGTCTTCACACCATTTTTCCTCTGCGTTGAGTTGTCGTGTTGTGGAGACCTGATCCAATTCGAAAAACCTCTGTACCATGTTGTTTAGGTTTGCCAAATTACAACGAATGGAGATTGATGTCGTCTGGGCTGCTTCAGTTGGTCCAAAAACTATCCAGCCCAGTTGTGTGTTTTGTGCAATTGGTTCTGCAACCGTCCCTTTGCGTATGTCCGGAAGCATTAATTGCGGGATAATGTCGACACCGATAAGTAGGTCAATGCGACCCGACTTGATGAAATTAGGATCTGCAAAGGATAACCCTTGGAGATGTTTACAGGACTTAATGTTTACATTTTGTTTTGGTAAATGACCTGTTAGTGACCGAAGGATGAAGGCTGAGGATACGTAGGCATTAAAATCCGATCCTGAACATGAGATTATGGTGAAGTCGGTGCTGTGCCTGCACTGATTATGCGACGTATTACCAATTCCCGTGATCTCAGCTCGAACAGGATGCCGTTTGAGTCTAAGCGCTTGAACGATGTTTTCCGTGATGAGGGTGCCTTCCGAGCCATGGTCGATTAGAGCTCGAACTAAAGCTGACTGCCCAGTGGAGTTATTTACGATCCGAACCAGTGCAGTAGCAAGAAGGGTCGTTGAGCTTAGATGGGAGGCAACTGCGCTGAAGAGTTGCGTTAATGGTGCATTTTGTACAGCGGCTGCGCTCCGACCAGAGTCTGGAGCATGCTGTCGGGATACTTCAGGAGTCAATGAAGAACTTTGTTGAGCATTCGGGAAATGTAACAAAGTGTGGTGCCGTTGACCACATTGCGAGCAGTTTCGGTTGCTGCTGCATTGACTGAGAGAATGGGAAGCACTAAGGCAGTTGATGCATGCCTTCGAGCGTTCGACTATAACCTTTCGCGCGAAACAATCCTTGGCAAGGAAGTCCGGGCACCGTCTTAGAACGTGATTCTGTTGGCAGAGCGAGCACCTGATGGATCCAGACTCAAGAGTACTGTGGAAGCTGTGTCCCCTAACAGTGGAGTTTCCCGATGGTCTGGTTGTCTGGCGATGGTTGGTCGATTGTATAGATGATCTAACTGGAACGGATGGTTTCCTACTCTCGATTAGGTCGATGCTGACCAATCGATTGTGAAGAAACACCTCCAGCTTTGTGAAGGTGGGGATTTCCACGTTGTTGCCCAGGGAATGTTCCCAGGCCTGTGTTGTGCTGATAGGCAGCTTTGTGAGTAAGTGATGTACCGACCAATGATCACAGGAATCAATGGCAATGTGTAGTCGTCGGAATTCACTAATACATACATTTGCCAAGTTTAACAAGTTCCTAAGGTCCACCGCGATCTCCTTGGACAGTGGCTCGATTCCGTACAGTGCATTCATATTGTACATGAACTGCAGTCGAGGGTTGTTGTAACGTTTTACCACAAGGTTCCATGCCACTGAATAGTTGGTTTCTGTTAATGCCATATGGTTTATATCCTGGTCTCGCCCGTGCGGTAGTGCTTGCTTCAAGAAATGAAATTTTTTAATGTTTGAAAGAGATTGATTTTCATGTATTAGCTGCGTAAAGCTGTCATAAAAAGATGGCCAATCTGCAAAATTTCCTGAAAAGTGGGGTACGGGCAATTTGGGCAGCTGAATTGTGGAAAAAGGAATGGGCACATGGGTGTTGTTTATGGATTGATCACCTGATACCTGTATTGGGACTGGAAACATGGTTTCGTATTCATCGGCGAAAGAACAATAAATGTGGCTGTATGCTTGCTCAAAATTGTCTTCAACAGCATCCGCAAAATATGGATGCGATCGTGGACATTGCTGTAAAATGAGCGCTTGATGATTTGTGTAAAATTGTTTTGAAAGCTCGTTGAGCTTGTTGAGGCGAAACTCATAGTAGGATTTAGTTTTCTTTATTTTACCGTCCTTTTTAGCATTTTTAATTAGTTGGGTCAACCTGGAAGATAAGTCCATCTGCATTGCGTACATGTCTGCAAAAGGCTTGACCACAGCCAAAGGTGCCGAGCTTTGTTGTGCCAAAACACTACCATTACTTTCATTTTTACCCATTTTAATGTTTTCCTAATGCACTCTGCTTGAAATACCACGCACAAATACTCTCACAAACACACTCACCTGTTTCAGTCGCTCCGCTCGTGTTGCGATCAAACTTTGAAGGAAGGGGACGGCAAACTTCACGAGACTAGTGTGTCGCATGAGATGGCAATAGGCATGGGTTGAATCCGCTATTCTCCTCGACTTCTTTATTCCTCCGTTATTCGAGGCTCCGTTATGGCGACGTACGTGGCAAAGGTTGCGTAACTTTGCTGGTTTAAATTAATAGTAGATTTGCAAACAAGTAAGCACAAAGATTGAAGTATGTTTACAAATATTGGAAGCTGATGAAGTTATGAGTGTATGTTCCCCTCATGGGCCACCAAAATGTTGTGACGATTCGCACCCGATCGTCAAAGTTGAGCAGAAGTCTACTCTGGGGGTCTTTCACACACTTTGTAATAAAAACTCAGAAATTTGTTGAACTTCACCAGTTGTATTCATTTGTATACTTTCAATCTTTGACTTATTGCTAACTTTGTTTTATAAACGCGACCAGCTTCTCCTTTTGTCTTCTTCGTAGTGTCGTGCTGCTAACATTAGCAGCAGAAATCTAACATTCGCTGTTAAAACTGCTGTTGTCCACTGCATCTCAGAGTCGCCAGAAAACAGCTGTCCAGCTTCTCCTAATCGACAGAAACACCCGTTCACATAGAATTGACGAACTTGTTGTCCCAGAAGACCGATATCATCCAACATTGGAATTAACAATTTGACTCCCCTGCGTTGATACAATCTCTCCTTTAATTTATCCAACTAAAAGTAAATGCTTTCGTGAATGTGACTATAATAAACTAAGCTACACAACTTACCTATTGAGATTAATGGAGTGCGAGAGGAAACTCTGCATATTTTTACTAACACACATTAAATATAGCGCCACCTAGCACCACCTATATTCTTCTTCTATAGCGCCACTTAGCCTATATAGCCAACAATCCTATAGGAGCCTTGTTCAATCTCGATTGCATTGCAAGATATTGATTATAATTTGGCTTTAACTTTTTAAGGCCAGGTCTAATTTCAGTAATTTTTGGTAAGCAGATGGGTATTGATAATAAGAACTAAATCTCATTTCTCTATTATGGTCACCGGGTTGAGTAGCGCTACTCCCAATCATTTTAATAATTTGTTGCCCATTGAAACTTGTTCAAAGATACTTTCTCATGGTGCCACTTTGAGTTGGCAGATTTTAAGTATACGGCTTGCATTTCAAGGCTTTGGAAAAACTGACTGACCTATGTCGAGAATTCTATTAGTGTATAAATTGCAAACCTAATAACGTGCTCTAATTTTGTTTTCATCTCATTTTTTACATGCAACGTGACTACTTTTCGTACCTTGACATTGTTAATGACTTCATATACGTTGGGCCTTGAGTCTTTTTCTATATCTTCTACATAATTATCTTTACCCCTTAGATACTCTGCCTCAAAATTATATTCCTCTTATTTAAGTCTCATGCATGTAAGTTTGGAACTGAGACTTACAATAAATACGTAAGTGCTCTGTGATCTGTTCTGACAGTGAAGTGTCTACCGTAAACATATGGTCTGAAATGTATTATTGCCCACTGAATTGCTGACAATTCTAATTCTGTTGAACTTTTGTTGCTTTCACCTTCAGTAAATGGACTTGAGGCTTATGGCACTGAGAGGTGCAGTCCCTTAATTTTTGCTTTGAGTTAAAACTAATCCTCACAAAATCCTACAAAATTCGTTACTGAAATGGTTTTGTAACAGAGTTGGATTTATTAGTGCCGATCTGAGATGTTCGAAGGGGGTTTGGCAGTCAGCTGTGCATTCGAAATGTACATGATACAAACTATCATCAGTTCTTGGGAGTGAACACATATCGGACAACAATTTTTATACCCGTTACTCGTAGAGTAAAAGGGTATACTAGATTCGTCGGATAGGAAGCGTTTCCAACTCCATAAAGTAACTACAGTGGCGAAAAAAATAATAGCACCACTTCCATACATTTTCTTCTGGGTAAAATAAAATTGTTTTCAGGGTTTTTTTCAACACAAAATTGTTTTTTACTCTTTAGTGTTCTTTCTAACAAAAGAATGTGTTAGCTTTTTTTTAAATCCTGCCTATAAATTTATTTTTAAGAGTTTAGTTAGAAAAGCCCAAAAAAAAGAGAAAAAACAAGGAAGAACGCTATAGTCGAGTACCTCGACTATCAGATACCCGTTACTCAGCTAAATGGAGATATGCAAGCAGCAAAGCGAGATTAAAATGCGCCACCTACCGGCGGCAGACAGATTTAAGCGTTATGGGCGTTAGAGTGGGCGTGGCAAATTTATTTTTGGATAAATCGATAGGTATTGACGACACCAATACATTTCAGTTAAAATTTTTTATGTAGCATGCAAATTGTGGGCGTCACAGGTTTTCGCGGTTTGTGGGCGTTTAAGTGGGCGTGGCAAACTTTTTTAGGTCAATCGATAGGTATTGATGAGAACAATACATTTCAGTTAAAATTTTTTATCTAGCATCAAAACTGTTGGAGTTACAGTTTTGGGCGGTTTGTGGGCGTTAGAGTGGGCGTGGCAGTCTACTGAAACAAACTTGCGCTGCGTAAGAAGCTCAGGAATCTGTACGCCAAATCTCAATAGCCTAGCTCTCATAGTTTCCGAGATCTCAGCGTTCATCCGGACAGACAGACGGACAGACGGACAGACGGACAGACGGACAGACGGACAGACGGACAGACGGACAGACGGACATGGCTAGATCGACTCGGCTAGTGATCCTGATCAAGAATATATATACTTTATGGGGTCGGAAACGCTTCCTTCTGCCTGTTACATACTTTCCGACGAATCTAGTATACCCTTTTACTCTACGAGTAACGGGTATAAAAATAGCACCACCACAATATTTATTAGCAAAAACCCCATATTTTGGCGAATAGACTTTATACAAAGCACGGGCCAATAAAATTTTTCTATAATTTCAATATTTTGAACATAAAAAGTTTGATAATACCATTGAAATGGGACGTGGAAAGCATTGCACTGAGGAAAAGCGTGATATCATCCAAAAGTTGATAAAGAATGGAAAATCTTACAGAGTAGTTGGTCGATTGGTCGGATATTTAAACAAAATGATTAAGAACGCTCTAAACTATGAAGAAAACCCTGAAATACGAGGACGAAAACAATCTATGACCCCACTTCACGTCAATCGATTGATTCGTCAGAGCAAGAAGTCAAATCAAATCTGCTACTGAGCTTAAAAAGGGGCTTTAAATAACTGCGACGGTGCAAACTGTGCGTACATATCTCAGGGAACACAACCTAAAACCCTGCAGCCCGAGAAAGGTACCACTTTTAAATGCCAGACATATTTCTTAGCGAATAAAGTTTGGCAAGGATCATGCAAATTGGTCACCCGATCAGTGGAGGAATATTTTACGGTTAGATGAGAGCAAGGTGATTATGTTTGGTGGAAAAGGATCCAGATCGTATTTCAGACGTCCAAAGAACCCGCAATTTAAGCCACAGTACACCACAAGGACCATAAAGCATGAAGGGCGTAGTGTGATGGTATGGGCCTGCTTTTCCTATTACGGAGTAGGCCCGATACATTGGATCAAGGCCATTGTGGATCAGCACGTATACGTGGATGTCATGGCTACCATTATGCTACCTTTAGCAGAGTATGAAATGCCGCTCGTGTAGGTCTTCCAACAAGATAATGACCCCAAAAATACCAGCAAGAAGGCAATGAAAAGGTTTGGGGACAACTCTGTGTACGTTATGGAGTGGCCTCCGAAGTCTCCAGACCTTAATCCAACAGAGAATCTATGGTCGGGCGTCAAGAATTCAGTCGCCGCATCAAAACCAACATCCATCGGATCCCTTTGGGGATTAATTAAAGAGTCCTGGACTCAAATTTCCATAAAGCGATGCAAGAACCTAGTTGACCCCATGCCAAGACGCTGCGCAGATGTTATTTCCAATAAAGGATACACCACAAAGTATTAAATGAAGAATATAAACATAGATTTAACAGTTAAATATTGTAATCTCATGAATATTGGTAGTTCCTATAATTTAAATCCATTTTTGAAATGTGGTGCCATTATTTTTTCGTTAAATTTTTCAAGTTTTAATAAAGTTTCTTAAATATTTTAAAAACTGATTCTTTGTTGCAATTCGATTTCAAAAAGGTATTGCATGTTTTGACAGAGCTAAAAATATAGATAGGGTGACTATCCAAACGTTGCTCGAGTAAGTGGTGCTATTATTTTTTTCGCAGCTGTATATTCTTGATCAGGATCACTAGCCGGTCGATCTAGCCATGTCCGTCTGTCCGTCTGTCTGTCCGGATGAACGCTGAGATCTCGGAAACTATAAGAGCTAGGCTGTTGAGATTTGGCGTGCAGATTCCTGAGCTTCTTACGCAGCGCAAGTTTGTTTCAGCAATGTGCCACGCCCACTTTAACGCCCACAAACCGCCCAGAACTGTGGCTCCCACAGTTTTGATGCTAAAATAAAAATTTTAACTGAAATTTATTGTTCTCGTCAATACCTATGGATTGACCCAAAAAAAAGTTTGCCACGCCCACTCTAACGCTACAAGCGACATTAAAATACGCCACCTACCGGCGGCAGACAGATTTATGCGTTATGGGCATTAGAGTGGGTGTGGCAAAATTTTTTTTGGATCAATCGATAGGTTAAAATTTTGTATCTAGCATGAAAATTGTGGGCGTCACAGGTTTGGGCGGTTTGTGGGCGTTAGAGTAGGCGTGGCATATTTGCGTAACAAACTTGCGCTGCGCACAAGGCCACGGAATCTAAATCTGAGATCTCAATTCTCTATCTTTGATAGTTTCCGAGATATCCACCTTCATATTTACGATTTTTTGAAGTTTGTGGGCGGTTTGTGGGCGTAAAAGTGGGCGTGGCAATCTTGGGTCAATCGATAGGTATTGATGACAACAATACATTTCAGCTAAAATTTTTATTATAGCATCAAAACTTTAGAAGCCACAGTTTTGATTGTGGGCGTTAGAGTGGGCGTGGCACTTTCCTGAAAAAAACTTGAGCTGCGTAAGAAGCTCAGGAATCTGCACGCCAAATCCTAATAGCCTAGCTCTCATAGTTTCCGAGCTCTCAGCGTTCATCCGGACGGACAGACAGACGGACAGACGGACATGGCTAAATCGACTCGGCTAGTGATCCTGATCAAGAATATATATACATTATGGAGTCGGAAACGCTTCCTTCTGCCTGTTACATACTTTCCGACGAATCTAGTATTCCCTTTTACTCTACGAGTAACGGGTATAAAAATCCAGTTTACTAGAGCGGAAAACGTTAACTTCATAAAAATCGATGACGAAGACGTTCCTCCGGCAATTAAAATCACCTTCGATAAAATGATTGTAAAAAATCATAAAGCTTTCGCCGACTTGGACGAGGCACTACCTTTTAACTTAAACACATTAGCCACGATTAAAACGGATGGGGAGCCGGTATACTCTAGGTCATACCCGCATCCCATGGGTGTAACTGAATTCGTCAATGCAGAGGTTAAACAACTTCTTGCGGACGGCGTAATAAGGCCATACAAGTCCCCATACAACAACCCTACCTGGGTTGTAGATAAAAAAGGAACCGACCAAAATCGGGTTAAAAAGAAGAGATTGGTTATCGACTTTAGGAAACTAAACCAAAAAACGGTAGACTACCTATCCCTACCATTTCGACAATACTGTCGAATATGGGCGAGTCGAAATTTTTTACAACACTTGACCTCAAGTCAGGCTTTCATCAGATAGAGCTGGCAGAAAAAGATAGAGAAAAGACAGCTATTTCAATAAACAACGGCAAGTACGAATTTTGTAGATTGCCATTTGGACTTAAGAAAGCCCCAAGCATTTTCCAAAGGGCCATCGACGATGTCCTACGAGAAGGAATTTCAAAGATATGAAGAAGACCATGTTAAGGACGTGGACTGGGACTTGACAAAACTTTTAGAAACAGGCATGAGAGTATCCCAAGAAAAGTCAAAGTTCTTTAAAAAGAACGTTGAATACTTGGGGTTCATAGTGTCTCAAGGGGGGCTACGAACCTCACCTGAGAAACGCTTTACGAACTCAGATCCTTCCTGGGAATAGCAAGCTATTATAGGTGCTTAATAAAAAACTTCGCGGCCATCGCAAGGCTCTTAACGAGCATCCTAAAGGGAGATAATGGTAAAACTAGCAAATATCAGTCAAGAAAAGTTGACGTCGATATGACCAAGGAACAGAGAGAAACGTTTGACAGGCTGAGAGAAATCTTGGCATCAGAAGACGTTCTGGTTTCCTACCCGGACATCAAGAGACCATTAGATTTGACAACAGATGCTTCAGGTTTAAGTCTGGGAGCGGTACTATCTCAAGATGGCCGCCCAATCACAATGATATCACGTGGCCTACGAGACAACGAAATAAATTATGCAACCAACGAGCGAGAGCTCTTCGCTATAGTTTGGGTACTGAAAAACCTCCGAAATTACTTGTACGGAGTAAAAGGCTTACCGATCATACGCCACTTACCTTTGCCGTCTCGGACAAAAACCCTAACGCGAAACTAAAGCGCTGGAAGGGGATTATCGACGATCACGGCGCCAAATTAGTTTATAAACCTGGGAAGGAAAACCATGTGTCGGACGCGTTGTCCCGCCAAAACATAAACGTTTTAGAAGACGAAATAGAATCAGATGTAGCAACCATACACAGCGAACAATCACTAACATACACCATAGACACGACGGACAACCCAGTAAACTGTTTCAGAAATCAAATAATAATTGAAGAAGGAAACAGCTCCTCGGTAGACACATTCATCCTGATTAAAAGCAAGGTGAGACACATAATAAAAATGTCTAACCGATAAAATTTGCTTAACACTTTACAAGATGTAGTCAATGCTGAGGTGGTAAACGCAATACATTAATCCCTACCGATCCTGGCATTTATCCAACACCGACTAGTTGAATTGTTCCCAAGCACTTCATTCAAATATACGAAAAGCTTCGTGCAGGACATAACGTATATAAACGAGCAAAGGGAAGTTGTCATAGCAGAACACAACAGGGCTCACCGAGCAGCACAAGAAAACGTGAAACAAATCTTGAGGGACTATTTTTTCCCTAAAATGCTTTGGCTAGCAACAGAGACAACCTTGAATTGGCAAAATACAAGCGCCATCCATCTAAACAAGTGGTAGCGGAAACACCTATACCTTTTTTGTGGGGGAAATCCTTCACATCGACATTTTTTCAACAGACGGAAATCTTTTTCTTACATGCATTGATAAATTCTCTAAATTCGCCACAGTGCAGGCCATCGCATCGAGGGTCATAGTGGATGTAAAATCTCCTTTATTACAAATAATAAATTTCTTTCCAAAAATTAAAACAATTTATTGTGATAACGAAAGATCGTTCAACTCTGAAACAATTAAATCAATTCTCCTGAATCATTTCAATAGCACCATTGCCAACGCCTCGCCTTTACATAGCACCTCAAACGGTCAAGTAGAAAGGTTTCACAGCACCCTGGCAGAAATAGTCAGATGCTTGAAACTAGAAGGCAACTTAAACGATACGACTGAACTAATTCTTTTGTCAACCAACAAATATAACAATACAATCCACTCGGTTACCAATGAAAAACCTGAACAGATTGCTCACTCAAAATCCGCGGATTTCGAAATGAAAATTAGTCAAAAAATTCAACAGGCTCAGAAAAAAACCCTTGATTATGTTAACAAAGATAGGACCAATAGAGACTATCTAGCTGGCGAAAAGGTCTTCCTTAAAGCAAACAAACGCCTAGGAAACAAGCTTTCGCCACTATGTTCGGAAAAAATTATTAAAGCAGAACTGGGGACCACGGTCCAAATTGAGGGGAGCGTGGTCCACGCTAACCATCTTCGCGAGATTACTGACCCCTTTTTCTATTCTTTTTATATCTTTCTAGGTTAGGAAAACTTATCTTAGTTTTTGTACTTACGACTGTCAGGACGTACGCGACAGTAAAACTTAACGACTACACGAATGCAGACTATATCCCGATAGAGGACAATGAAATTGTCATCTGGGAGTCCTACGGATACCTACAGCACTCAACGAACATGACGACTTACGAAGAGTACGCCGACCAGACAGAAGCAATGACGAAGACATTTACAAATATTCGCAAGTTGGTGACTACCTTGAAAATCAACCATAGGGCCGCTAGGAGTATTAACTTAATCGGGAAAGCATTAAAAGCTATTGCCGGCACAGCCGACTTTAACGATTGGGAGCAAATAAAATTCAATCAAGAAAAACTAATGAGAACAGATGAAGGACAAACAGAATTAAATATCAAATTTCAGAAACGTCTAAATGAACTCGCAAATGCGATGAACCAAGTCCAAAAATTCGAAGCAGGTAAAGAAACCCACCTTTTGGAAATTATTCTAGCAAAAAATAGAATGGTAATCACGGATCTAGAAAACATTTTAATGGGTTTACCCCGAGCAAAATTAAACATCGTATGTCCAGCGATTCTGGATAGTTCCGATATTGGCGAATTCAGGGACAGACAGCCTATTGACGTTAGTTTGATAGAATTATTAGAAGTATCTAATTCTACATTTTCTCATTAAATTCCCTAGTCCTAAATTTATATGTAAGAAGATAACAGTCTATCCGGCTCAGCACCAGAAAACGATCCTGGACTTCGAAAATGGAAGCCTAGAAACCTCAACATCGGCTTCTGCAAGACGACGGTCGGCGCCACCTTCTGCAGGGAGCTCCAAAATGGCTCCTGCGCCCAACAAACAGTCTCTGGGAATATTGCGCACTGCTCCACGCTCCCAGGTCATCTGGATCCAGTTACCATAGTCGATCACGGCACCCTCATCGTGAACGATGCCAACATGACCATAACCCACGACCAAGGGCGAGACCAAAAAATATCCGGAACCTACCTGGTAACCTATTCCAACAAGGTAGTCCTCAACGGAACCTGGTTCGTAAATCAATTGGGAAGTTCAATAAGAAAACCTGCGGTGTCAGCCATGGTCATAGTCAACATCACGGCCCACAAAAACCTCCCATTTCTTCACGAGCTGAGTTTGAGCAATCTCCACCACATCGGGACCCTCAGGGAAGAACTTACACTGGGATCCTTTCTCAGCAAATCCTTTGCCCTACTCGCTGCCTTCTTGCTGTATTCCACCGTTTGGGTCAGCTACAAATACCCGAGGGCCAGAGCTCGCACAAGCCCAAGAACGGACAATGAGGTGGAACGTGCGGATCCCCGGGACGTCGACCACTTAAAGGAGGGAGGAGTTAGCGCAGGCAGTTCTCACGGAGCTAAACTGCCGAGTTGCAGGCCATATCCGGTGGCCTGCACGCGCATCGAGGAAAAAGCTGACCGCGCGCTCCGAGTGCAAATGCCCGTAGCCAGACTGGAGCACTCGCAGAGAGTGATCGCCACGGGCCGGGACAAAAACGCTGACCCGGCACCTTGGCGACAGCGCTGCAGGAAGACAAAGGCCTCGAGCTGCAGCTGGATAGGAGTTTAAGATTAGTCGTAATTGGTACTCCAGAGCGATAGATCTGTTTAAACATAAAAATAAAACCTATGACCTAACGGGCGTACGGTAAAGTAAAGAAACATAAATAAATTAACAACGATTCTTATAATTTATGTATTGTGGCGGTCTAGCCGTCAGGCAGGATCGACACCCCCCCCTTTCTACCGGGGGCTGATGATGAGCCGTCCGTCGCTCTAAACGGTGACGACGTAGTGCCAATCCATCCCCTTAACGGCGAAGCGAACGCGGTGTCCTCGTCCAGTTTGTTCGGCCGCCCACTCGGCGATCCGACGAATGGCCGATGCCGGCAGTTTTCGCAGTTCGCCCGTCCCGGTCCAGCCTTCTGGCAACGGGGCTAACTCGTCTAGAGGTACCGTCAGGATCGATGTGGATGAGGTCAACTTCCCCATAAACGACCCGTCCCAACCGGTCCCCTGGATTTCAATCAAGACCTGATCGAGGACTCCGTCCTCCCTCTCGGTCAGCGGTGGGTCTAGCGGGGCGCAGATCGTGGATTGGCGCCGCTGTGACGTCGATTGACCGCAACGTCGTCCTCATCGGTCCCGTTCATTGGGTCCGAGTCCGCCGTACTGGCCTTTGCTGCCTCCGGGTTCTGGAATACTCCACGGAACAATGGGCGATCCTCTACCCCATCCACACTATCGGTCGCCAACTCACACTCCGCAAAACACTTCACATGGTGAGTCCCAAGGTGCGAACTCACGCGGTAACGCTTCGCCTCCTGCGCTCCGGTCTTCTGTGGTGAGCGCTGTGGTCCAACCGGGGATGTCTGGGCCGCCTGGACGCGAGTCTTTCTTGGCGAGCGTTGCCGGTAAGTTGGGGACGTCTGGACAGACTGGACACGGGTCTGCTTCGGAGAACGTTGCCTGTAAATCGGGGACGTCTGGGTTTCCTGCGCACGGGTCTTCGTCGGCGAGCACTGCGGCCGATGTGGGGATGTCGGGACCTCTGCCTGGGGGCGGAACGTCGCGTCTTAATTTAGTGCGGGGGTCCCAATCTAGCGGCTGACTTGGTCTTCTACCGTACGATGACACGAGTGTTTGTTGGAAGGGCGTTGGTGGGACTCGGCGTACCTCGGGTGACCGCCTCGAGGATCTCGGCTGGTCCACGGCTGCTCGTCATCTTCTTGCGTTGCGCGATACCGTGGCCCCTGCGAGCGACGACCCCTCGTGTAATCTCGAGGCTCGTCGCGTTCGTCGCAGTCACTCGCGTTGCTGGAATCATCCTCGACGTTGTACGTTGTCGAAGGTCGTCGTGTCTCGGCGGGTTTAGGGCTCCACATGCGCGCAGACCGAGACCTACCCGTACCCCAGAACTCCTGGTCGTCGGAAGACTTAGCGCCGTCGTGTACGTCTTCTTCACCTTGGCCATCGTTGGTAACCTGGTCCTCTGCGATCTCTCCCACTTCGTCTTCCGATGCCTTTGAATCTCTTCCGCTGTACCCTTCCGCGACCCACTCGTCGCGATCCGATGACTTCTTCCATCTGAAAGCGGAGACTAAACTTATAGATACGAGACCCTTATTGTTCAAGCTCCCTACCCGTCGGTGCAGTGAAACCTCGACTTAGAATACTTAGGTAATAACATTGTGTGTCTCGTGTCGCCTCCCAGGGCAGTCCCGTCGTCTTCTTCTGCAGCTGCATTCCCGAAGTCCTCAGAGTAATAGGGTTTCAGCTGGCTGATGTTGGCGGAGCTTGAACATCTTTCACCTGGGCGTCGCAACAGAACAAGGTTAGGGGTTATGAACCTCATTACGGTGTAGGGACCGTCATATTTGGGGGCCAATTTGGCGGCGAAACCTTCGGCCGCCTTCGAGAGTGGATGTTGGCGTACCCACACTTTGTCACCGAGCTTCGGTCCCACTCACGGCGTCGAAGGTTGTAATGACGTGCTTGCTCTTGGGAAGCACGTTGGAGGTTGGATCTGATAATATCGAAGATTCCTCTGTGTTGGAGCGCTTTTCCTGCGGGGTCCTTAGGTATCATCGCCGATCCAGGGGTGACCTCGTCGTATAACATAGTAGGGAGTCTGGGTTCGCGTCCTTGCGTTAGGAAGGCGGGACTGTATCTCGTAGAGTCCGATACGCTTGTGTTGATGGCGAGCGCTATTTCCGGTAGTAGCTCGTCCCAGGAACTTTGGTCTCCCTCGGTGAGTTGGGCTATCATCGTCTTGACAGTCCGATTCGTCCTCTCGGTAGAGTTTGTGTGTGTTAGAGTGTGGACAGTACGAACTTCCAAGGGGTGCCGACTCGGCCCAGTATCCCGGAATGCCTTCTGAACTTGGGTGGCGGTTCCGTAACGGGATCAACTCCACCAATTTGGAAAAGATGTCATGAAATACGAGGAGCATGGTGTTTCCGAGTTTCGACCGGGGTAGCGGGCCGACAAAGTCTGCGCATAAAAATTCAAACGGTTCGCTTTTTACGCGGGTTAACATTTTGCCTGCCGCTTTCGTCTGGGCGATTTTAAACTTCTGGCACGACTCGCAGCGCTGGACGTAACGTTTAGCGCACTAAGCATGCCGGGCCAGAAATACCTCTGAGAAAATACCTTTTCGGACGACCAGATGTCCAGCCGTGGGCGCGTCGTGTTATTCTTGGAGGACTCGGACTCTACTTGAACTAGGGACGCACAGTTTCCACGGGAAGTAGTCCTCGTCATTAGCTCTGTGTCCCAAATTCCGGTATAGTTGTCCATTTTCCATCATGTAGTCTGAGAACTTCTCGGGGTATTCCCTTATCTTGACTTGCATACCTTGGATCCATTTACAGGGTGTCTCCACCTCGGCCATCTGTTGCAAGACTTCACAGGGTTGCCGGGATAGCGCGTCCGCCACCACGTTCAATTTGCCTCGACGGTACCGCACGTCGAACTGGAACTGTTGCAATTCCAGCGCCCATCTTGCTACCCGACCGGAGAGACTTTCGATGGAGTTCAACCATTTGAGGGCTAGATGGTCGGTAACCACTTCGAACCGATACCCTTCCAAGTAGCACCGCATTTTCCTAATAGCCCATATGATGGCCAGACACTCTTTTTCCGTCGTCGTGTAATTGCCCTCCGTGGTTGTGAGTCGACGCCTGGCGTACGCGATGACTCTCTCCTGGCCCTCGATATCTTGCGACAAGACTGCTCCTAGCCCCACGTCGCTAGCGTCAGTTTGCAACACAAACGTCTTGTCGTGGTCGGGACATCCTAACACGGGGCGGTGGTTAACCTTCTTTTCTCCTCTTTTAGCGCGTTCTGTTGCTCGGGACCCCATGCCCACTTCCGGCCTTTCTTCTTCTTGTACCATAGTTGCGAAGTTAGGGACGAACCGGCGATACCAAGATGTCATGCCTAGCCACTGTCGGAGCTCCTTGAGACAGGTAGGGGAATTAAGGTTGGTAATGGCCGTCACTTTCTCCGGGTCGGTCTGGACTCCTTCGGCGCTAATCACATGGCCTAGGTAAACTAACCTCCGCCTGAAGAACGCACACTTCTTTGGGTTTACCTTCAGGTTCGCCCTCCGCAGCCTACGGAAGACTTCGCCCAGGTTGGCCAAATGTTGATCCTCCGTGGCGCCTATAACGATGATATCGTCCAAATAGGCGAAGGCGAACTTCTCCATGTTGGAAGGTTGCGCTGGCCGAGTGAAGTCCGAAGGGCATGACATTCCACTGGTATAGGCCTCTGCCCGGAACGGTGAAGGCCGTGAATTGACGGCTATCCTTGGCCATGGGTATTTGCCAATAGCCGCGCTTTAAGTCCAACGTCGAAATGTATCGGGCTTGACGTAGTTTTTCCAAGATGTGGTTGATCTTGGGGACGGGGTACGCGTCGGGCACTGAGTGAGCGTTCAATTGCCTATAATCAACGCACATGCGCCATTCACCCGTCTTCTTTTTGACCAACACTATGGGTGCGCTATGCGGGCTCCGCGAAGGTTCGATGGCGTCTTCTCGGAGTAGTTCATCCACTTGGGCGTCAATCACGCTCTGCATTGCCGGATTCCTTGGGTAGTACCTTTGTTTCAAGGGTTTATCGTCTCGCATTATAATCCGATGCTCCGCCACGTGGGATACACCTCGAAGCCCCTTGAAGAGCGTCAACTCTCGGGTGATGAATTCCAGCTGGTCGGGACAGCATTAAAAGTTATTGCCGGCACACCCGACTTTAACGATTGGGAGCAAATAAAATTCAATCAAGAAAAACTAATGAGAACAGATGAAGGACAAACAGAATTAAATATCAAATTTCAGAAACGTCTAAATGAACTCGCAAATGCGATGAACCAAGTCCAAAAATTCGAAGCAGGTAAAGAAACCCACCTTTTGGAAATTATTCTAGCAAAAAATAGAATGGTAATCACGGATCTAGAAAACATTTTAATGGGTTTACCCCGAGCAAAATTAAACATCGTATGTCCAGCGATTCTGGATAGTTCCGATATTGGCGAATTCAGGGACAGACAGCCTATTGACGTTAGTTTGATAGAATTATTAGAAGTATCTAATTCTACATTTTCTCATTAAATTCCCTAGTCCTAAATTTATATGTAAGAAGATAACAGTCTATCCGGTTCAGCACCAGAAAACGATCCTGGACTTCGAAAATGGAAGCCTAGAAACCTCAACATCGGCTTCTGCAAGACGACGGTCGGCGCCACCTTCTGCAGGGAGCTCCAAAATGGCTCCTGCGCCCAACAAACAGTCTCTGGGAATATTGCGCACTGCTCCACGCTCCCAGGTCATCTGGATCCAGTTACCATAGTCGATCACGGCACCCTCATCGTGAACGATGCCAACATGACCATAACCCACGACCAAGGGCGAGACCAAAAAATATCCGGAACCTACCTGGTAACCTATTCCAACAAGGTAGTCCTCAACGGAACCTGGTTCGTAAATCAATTGGGAAGTTCAATAAGAAAACCTGCGGTGTCAGCCATGGTCATAGTCAACATCACGGCCCACAAAAACCTCCCATTTCTTCACGAGCTGAGTTTGAGCAATCTCCACCACATCGGGACCCTCAGGGAAGAACTTACACTGGGATCCTTTCTCAGCAAATCCTTTGCCCTACTCGCTGCCTTCTTGCTGTGTTCCACCGTTTGGGTCAGCTACAAATACCCGAGGGCCAGAGCTCGCACAAGCCCAAGAACGGACAATGAGGTGGAACGTGCGGATCCCCGGGACGTCGACCACTTAAAGGAGGGAGGAGTTAGCGCAGGCAGTTCTCACGGAGCTAAACTGCCGAGTTGCAGGCCATATCCGGTGGCCTGCACGCGCATCGAGGAAAAAGCTGACCGCGCGCTCCGAGTGCAAATGCCCGTAGCCAGACTGGAGCACTCGCAGAGAGTGATCGCCACGGGCCGGGACAAAAACGCTGACCCGGCACCTTGGCGACAGCGCTGCAGGAAGACAAAGGCCTCGAGCTGCAGCTGGATAGGAGTTTCAGATTAGTCGTAATTGGTACTCCAGAGCGATAGATCTGTTTAAACATAAAAATAAAACCTATGACCTAACGGGCGTACGGTAAAGTAAAGAAACATAAATAAATTAACAACGATTCTTATAATTTATGTATTGTGGCGGTCTAGCCGTCAGGCAGGATCGTCACACCCCCCCTTTCCTACCGGGGGCTGATGATGAGCCGTCCGTCGCTCTAAACGGTGACGACGTAGTGCCAATCCATCCCCTTAACGGCGAAGCGAACGCGGTGTCCTCGTCCAGTTTGTTCGGCCGCCCACTCGGCGATCCGACGAATGGCCGATGCCGGCAGTTTTCGCAGTTCGCCCGTCCCGGTCCAGCCTTCTGGCAACGGGGCTAACTCGTCTAGAGGTACCGTCAGGATCGATGTGGATGAGGTCAACTTCCCCATAAACGACCCGTCCCAACCGGTCCCCTGGATTTCAATCAAGACCTGATCGAGGACTCCGTCCTCCCTCTCGGTCAGCGGTGGGTCTGGCGGGGCGCAGATCGTGGATTGGCGCCGCTGTGACGTCGATTGACCGCAACGTCGTCCTCATCGGTCTCGTTCATTGGGTCCGAGTCCGCCGTACTGGCCTTTGCTGCCTCCGGGTTCTGGAATACTCCACGGAACAATGGGCGATCCTCTATCCCATTCACACTATCGGTCGCCAACTCACACTCCGCAAAACACTTCACATGGTGAGTCCCAAGGTGCGAACTCACGCGGTAACGCTTCGCCTCCTGCGCTCCGGTCTTCTGTGGTGAGCGCTGTGGTCCAACCGGGGATGTCTGGGCCGCCTGGACGCGAGTCTTTCTTGGCGAGCGTTGCCGGTAAGTTGGGGACGTCTGGACAGACTGGACACGGGTCTGCTTCGGAGAACGTTGCCTGTAAATCGGGGACGTCTGGGTTTCCTGCGCACGGGTCTTCGTCGGCGAGCACTGCGGCCGATGTGGGGATGTCGGGACCTCTGCCTGGGGGCGGAACGTCGCGTCTTAATTTAGTGCGGGGGTCCCAATCTAGCGGCTGACTTGGTCTTCTACCGTACGATGACACGAGTGTTCGATGGAAGGGCGTTGGTGGGACTCGGCGTACCTCGGGTGACCGCCACGAGGATCTCGGCTGGTCCACGGCTGCTCGTCATCTTCTTGCGTTGCGCGATACCGTGGCCCCTGCGAGCGACGACCCCTCGTGTAATCTCGAGGCTCGTCGCGTTCGTCGCAGTCACTCGCGTTGCTGGAATCATCCTCGACGTTGTACGTTGTCGAAGGTCGTCGTGTCTCGGCGGGTTTAGGGCTCCACATGCGCGCAGACCGAGACCTACCCGTACCCCAGGACTCCTGGTCGTCGGAAGACTTAGCGCCGTCGTGTACGTCTTCTTCACCTTGGCCATCGTTGGTAACCTGGTCCTCTGCGATCTCTCCCACTTCGTCTTCCGATGCCTTTGAATCTCTTCCGCTGTACCCTTCCGCGACCCACTCGTCGCGATCCGATGACTTCTTCCATCTGAAAGCGGAGACTAAACTTATAGATACGAGACCCTTATTGTTCAAGCTCCCTACCCGTCGGTGCAGTGAAACCTCGACTTAGAATACTTAGGTAATAACATTGTGTGTCTCGTGTCGCCTCCCAGGGCAGTCCCGTCGTCTTCTTCTGCAGCTGCATTCCCGAAGTCCTCAGAGTAATAGGGTTTCAGCTGGCTGATGTTGGCGGAGCTTGAACATCTTTCACCTGGGCGTCGCAACAGAACAAGGTTAGGGGTTATGAACCTCATTACGGTGTAGGGACCGTCATATTTGGGGGCCAATTTGGCGGCGAAACCTTCGGCCGCCTTCGAGAGTGGATGTTGGCGTACCCACACTTTGTCACCGAGCTTCGGTCCCACTCACGGCGTCGAAGGTTGTAATGACGTGCTTGCTCTTGGGAAGCACGTTGGAGGTTGGATCTGACAATATCGAAGATTCCTCTGTGTTGGAGCGCTTTTCCTGCGGGGTCCTAAGGTATCATCGCCGATCCAGGGGTGACCTCGTCGTATAACATAGTAGGGAGTCTGGGTTCGCGTCCTTGCGTTAGGAAGGCGGGACTGTATCTCGTAGAGTCCGATACGCTTGTGTTGGTGGCGAGCGCTATTTCCGGTAGTAGCTCGTCCCAGGAACTTTGGTCTCCCTCGGTGAGTTGGGCTATCATCGTCTTGACAGTCCGATTCGTCCTCTCGGTAGAGTTCTCATGTGGACAGTACGAACTTCCAAGGGGTGCCGACTCGGCCCAGTATCCCGGAATGCCTTCTGAACTTGGGTGGCGGTTCCGTAACGGGATCAACTCCACCAATTTGGAAAAGATGTCATGAAATACGAGGAGCATGGTGTTTCCGAGTTTCGACCGGGGTAGCGGGCCGACAAAGTCTGCGCATAAAAATTCAAACGGTTCGCTTGTTACGCGGGTTAACATTTTGCCTGCCGCTTTCGTCTGGGCGATCTTAAACTTCTGGCACGACTCGCAGCGCTGGACGTAACGTTTAGCGCACTAAGCATGCCGGGCCAGAAATACCTCTGAGAAAATACCTTTTCGGACGACCAGATGTCCAGCCGTGGGCGCGTCGTGTTATTCTTGGAGGACTCGGACTCTACTTGAACTAGGGACGCACAGTTTCCACGGGAAGTAGTCCTCGTCATTAGCTCTGTGTCCCAAATTCCGGTATAGTTGTCCATTTTCCATCATGTAGTCTGAGAACTTCTCGGGGTATTCCCTTATCTTGACTTGCATACCTTGGATCCATTTACAGGGTGTCTCCACCTCGGCCATCTGTTGCAAGACTTCACAGGGTTGCCGGGATAGCGCGTCCGCCACCACGTTCAATTTGCCTCGACGGTACCGCACGTCGAACTGGAACTGTTGCAATTCCAGCGCCCATCTTGCTACCCGACCGGAGAGACTTTCGATGGAGTTCAACCATTTGAGGGCTAGATGGTCGGTAACCACTTCGAACCGATACCCTTCCAAGTAGCACCGCATTTTCCTAATAGCCCATATGATGGCCAGACACTCTTTTTCCGTCGTCGTGTAATTGCCCTCCGTGGTTGTGAGTCGACGCCTGGCGTACGCGATGACTCTCTCCTGGCCCTCGATATCTTGCGACAAGACTGCTCCTAGCCCCACGTCGCTAGCGTCAGTTTGCAACACAAACGTCTTGTCGTGGTCGGGACATCCTAACACGGGGCGGTGGTTAACCTTCTTTTCTCCTCTTTTAGCGCGTTCTGTTGCTCGGGACCCCATGCCCACTTCCGGCCTTTCTTCTTCTTGTACCATAGTTGCGAAGTTAGGGACGAACCGGCGATACCAAGATGTCATGCCTAGCCACTGTCGGAGCTCCTTGAGACAGGTAGGGGAATTAAGGTTGGTAATGGCCGTCACTTTCTCCGGGTCGGTCTGGACTCCTTCGGCGCTAATCACATGGCCTAGGTAAACTAACCTCCGCCTGAAGAACGCACACTTCTTTGGGTTTACCTTCAGGTTCGCCCTCCGCAGCCTACGGAAGACTTCGCCCAGGTTGGCCAAATGTTGATCCTCCGTGGCGCCTATAACGATGATATCGTCCAAATAGGCGAAGGCGAACTTCTCCATGTTGGAAGGTTGCGCTGGCCGAGTGAAGTCCGAAGGGCATGACATTCCACTGGTATAGGCCTCTGCCCGGAACGGTGAAGGCCGTGAATTGACGGCTATCCTTGGCCATGGGTATTTGCCAATAGCCGCGCTTTAAGTCCAACGTCGAAATTTATCGGGCTTGACGTAGTTTTTCCAAGATGTGGTTGATCTTGGGGACGGGGTACGCGTCGGGCACTGAGTGAGCGTTCAATTGCCTATAATCAACGCACATGCGCCATTCACCCGTCTTCTTTTTGACCAACACTATGGGTGCGCTATGCGGGCTCCGCGAAGGTTCGATGGCGTCTTCTCGGAGTATTTCATCCACTTGGGCGTCAATCACGCTCTGCATTGCCGGATTCCTTGGGTAGTACCTTTGTTTCAAGGGTTTATCGTCTCGCATTATAATCCGATGCTCCGCCACGTGGGATACACCTCGAAGGCCCTTGAAGTGCGTCAACTCTCGGGTGATGAATTCCAGCTGGTCGGGTCTTAGGTCATCCTCTTCCGTCATTGATTCTCCATCCTCTGCTTCTTCGATTTCGTCCGGCCGAAAGTCCTCCAAGACTCTTCCTGGTTCGTCGTATTTCCTGATCTCGTCTCCTCCGTGGTCGTCCTTTCGTTCTCCTGATGGGGTCATCTGACGCATGATCCGGCTGTGCGCGGGGACCTCACTCTGCTCTGTATACATAGTGCCCTTATCGTCGGATTCCTGATTTCCTAGAACTGTTGTACTTCTTCCTTCGAGTACTTCCGGGTTCGTATCCCCTGACGACATCCGATCGACTTTACTTGGCCGCAGTCGGGGGTCCTCCGCCGACGGGCTCAATTTTACCGTTAAGGTGGCTTCTCCGCACTGTATCTGTGTTCCCATCGCCGCCAAAAAGTCCATACCTAATATCACGCGATCCCACAAAAGTTCAGCCCCGTTTAAAGTGGCCGACTTCTCAGCACCTGCTAAAAGCTCGGTGTACGTCGATGTTCGATAGGGGCTGTCTGATCATTTGATGAGTACCCTTGAATGGGTACCTCAGGGCTTCGAAAGGGGTTCGGCGTCCGACGATGGTTGGCCCTATCCCGGTCTGTAGTCCCCATTCTAGGAATGCCTGCGCGACTCGACGTCAGCTGTCTCACACTTTCGTATTCCGTCGCCATGCGGGTTAATTGCTCCAGCGTCTCGAACTCGTGTCGTCTTATATACAGACGATATTCTTCCCCCTTTTGGTATCCGGCTTGCTGCATTTTGGTCCTGAACTCGACCAGGTACTCCTTAAGTGTCTTATCCACTCCCTGGATATGGGCTCGGATCTCGTCCTCTAGTAGCTCGAAGTAACGTGGGGGCAGGAAGAAACCTAAGAACTCGGCCCGAAACTCCGCTGCCTGTGAGTGGCTCGTGCGGAACCATCGCGCTGCCCTACCTTCAAAAATCTCTAACATGGCGCGGGGTACCTCCTCCTGGTTAGTTCCATATGTTGCTATTTTCTCCTCCACTTCGGCGATCAAGGTCAGCGGGTCTGACGCTCCGTCGAATCGTAGATTCCATTTGTGCATCCGCTAGCAAATGTCGGGCCAGAGTGATGGTGAGTGCAACTTCTGACTCGGGCGATTTCGACCCGCCGTGATTTCCGAGGGATGGGGCGATGAAATCCCGTGACGTGCCGGGATGGACTCCTCGATGGCTTGTCAGCCTTCCGGGGGAGGTAGCCGGCGAAACACGGGACCTGACTCTGGCTAACTTGGGTTATCTTGGCTCCCGGCATAAGCCCTTTGTCGCCTCCTAGTCGGTTCGGAGTTACAGCTCTCGAGCTATACTGCTCCTGTAGTTGAGCTAGTCGTTTCCACACCGTCTCTGGAAACAATCCTGTGCTTACGAGTGTAGCGAATGCCTTCTGTGTTTCTGCAACGGTGCCGTCGGCGCTAAGACCGAACCCGAGTGCTAAAGCGGCTAATTTATCTTTGCGGCGGGCGTAAATCCATCGTACTCCTACGACTGGGTTTTCAATCGAATCGACTTCTTCGTATTTGCCGTCGAAGTCCTTCATGTTAGCCATGGTTCATTGCAGTGCGCGAATCTCCATTCTTTTCCTTTGCGATATCGCTTCTCTACTTTTCCTTCTCCTTTTGCTCTTTGCAGTCCTTCACTCTAACGGTTTGTAACGCTCGGCAGTGGCGCGATCCTCCGGGATAAAGATCTTTATCTAAGTGGGTCTTTAGTGTTGCTCCAGTTAGCCTCAATGTCGCTGCTCGGGCGCCACTCGTAAAAATGCTCTCTGGTCAGGATATAACTCTCAGTCGAATCCAGAGGTCCTTTTACAAGTGGAAATAATGGGGCAAGTGAGAGGGTCTTCCGTTTCACCGTCAGAGTTAGTAGGACACGAAGGGATCTACCACTTCGCGGTAGGATATCAGGGGAGGACACACGAGAGGATCTTCCGCCCAGTGGTGGGAGTTAGTAGGACACGAAGGGATCTACCACCTCGTGGGGGGGTGGAAGTTAATTAAGCAAGAGAGTGAGGGGGTCTTCCGCCTCACTGCGCAGGTAGGTTAGTGGATGAAATTCAGAAGGTCGGGATAACGTATATATGTATATAGCGTAAATAATTTACCGCTTCCAACTGGGTCATCGGTCATTGGTAACCTGAATCGGTGCCGGGGGAGGCAAAAACCAATATGTATGTATAGCTAGTCGTTTCCTTTCGTATAAGTTCACTCAGTTTTATTCGTCGTGTTTAATTGTTCTTGGGTTTCACTGCGCCGATTACACTGATTCACTAACCTTGTTTCCTACCGACCGCTATTTCTTTCCCACGAGTTTCTTTGTTTTCTTTTGTCTGCGTGCGCGACCGTTCGCCTCGAGGTACCAGAGCCGAGAGAGCCCCCGGAAATCGCCGTACGGCGATTTGACCTTTCCTTGCTTGATCGGTTTGGTATTTTCTCTACTGCCACTTTGGGAGGATGGTGCGGAACCAAACTGGACATGCCCTACAGGGAGGCATGCAAGTTCATTGCGTAAAACTTGAAGGGCTTTGTATACTCATTTTTGGAGGATTAATTGGGATGGGTGTCCAAGACTATGGCTGATTGGGCGAACTTTCTCAGGGAAATCTATATAGATTGGTGGGAGAAAAGTGTCAAGACCGCAATCAGAGGTGTTGGTGCGGCTGTGGAAGTTGATGAGACAAAGATTGTTCGCAGGAAGAATAATTGCGGCCGAATAATCGAGGGTCAGTGGGTGTTCGGTAGCATCGACCGGTAGAGGACAGGTCAAAGTACACCCTGCTACCAATTATCCAAGACAAGATCGCTGCCGGGACCACTATCGTCTCCGATTGCTGGAGAACGTATGACTGTTTGGACGACTCAGGTTATCAACGTCTGAAAGTCAATCACTCCATCAATTTTGTTGAACCAGTCACGAAGGCAAACACCCAAAAAATTGAGCGTCTGTGGCGGGACCCTAAAGAAAACATTCCGCACTATGGCCGAAAGAAGGAACACTATCATGGATATTTGGTGTAAGGAAGGACAAGCCGCACACCGTGTGCCTCCATTTCTTCTTTACAGCCATGGCGGATATGAGAAGAGCAGGTCATATGATGTATTTTAAATATGAAATCAAAACATCGTGTAAGTACAAATTAAAAAATAAATGCAAGAAGTAAGTTTACTGGCAAAATTTTATCTGGCATGAAATTAAAAAAAAAGTCGCGTCGAGAATTTTAAACATATGTGTTTTTGAAGGCACTTTTCTAAGAAATTACTTTTTTAATAATATAATACTTGAATATATATGAATCAAAAGCTTGCCTTAAATGAACACTGCCTCTTTATTTTCTTCTTTTTGTTCGAACTTTCAACAGCGAACCTTCGTCGGCAGACCCACCTTGTCTTTCCATCATCAGCAGGTTGGACAGTCTCGCTTGTCCAAAATAACTTCGTGGTCTTGAAGGAAGCCGAAATGAGCTTTCCCATCCGTGCCGAGAAAATCTCCAAGCGTTAGAAAGCAGGACTGGCACTTCATGTTAAACAGAATGAATCAACAAAGAACAATTTTTGATACAAATTTTAATATTACATAAAATTTAAAGACAACTCGATTTTATAGCAAGAATTTTTTTTATACCGACAATTTTGAAATTCAGTTACAAGAGAACCATGTCCGACCGCCAAGTTCTTTTTGGACGTAAACTCTTAAGAAATCTCGGTCGGCATGTTGAACAGAATGATTCAATAAACAAAAATTTTTGCTACAAAATTTCAATAATATATAAAATTTAATGACAACTCGATTTTATACCAAGTATGAGAAGGGCACACTTTTTTTTATAGCAAAACCGGGAACTTGGAAATTCAATTACAAGAGAACCATGTCCGACCGCCAAGTTCTTTTTGCACGTAAATTCTTAAGGAATCGCGGTCCATCGAGAATTTCGCGAATTTCGGGGGACTCCCCTTATTTAGAGTATTACCTTATTTTTATATGGACTTAATAAATCCGTACCGTTAACGTGATCTTCATAAAGATCTTCCTTTTCGTCCGTCAAATTGTCTGGCCACAAAAACATATAGGTAAAACAAGGAAGAACGCTATAGTCGAGTACCTCGACTATCAGATACCCGTTACTCAGCTAAAGCGACAAAAGGGAAATGGAGATATGCAAGCAGCAATGTGAGACTGAAATGCGCCACCTACCCCTGATCTCAATATATGGTTATGTAGGCGGTAGAAGGATTTAAGCGTTATGGGCGTTATAGAGGTATTGACGTGACTGTTACAATTCAGTTAAAACATTTCGTGGAGTCATCATCTTTGAACGGAGCAACATAAGAGGAATGTTATTGAACCAATGGATTCAAGGATTAAAAATATCAGTTCTGGATTCCAAGAAAGGATTATTCACTACCTCTATGAAAATACCAAGAAAGATTTCATTTATCCAACACAATTTATGGAGGAAGCAGGAGAAGCTTTTCTACCTCACTTGTACCCATTGTTGGAAAGTTATTCATCGGTGAAAATAAATTTCGAACTTTTTGGAGAGTACGCACTTGTAAAGGAAGAAAAGGAATGCATTGAAATAAAGTCATTACAAAGTAAGATGACAATAATTAGTGCCTACTCCAATATAGAAAATGATTACAGGGAACATATGAAAAAAATTTGGTGAGGATGGAAGAATTCCAAGAAAGGCATAGTGGATGGACTTTACTTCATCTCATTCAATTGGAGATGAATATTCATCAATATTCACCTTTAAGAGGAATGTCATACATAAAACTACCCTCTTGTTTGAAAACTAAAAAAGCAATTATAAATGTAAGAAACATAAATAATAAATATTGATTTAAATGAAGCTTAATCGCAGCATTAAGTTATCTAAACAAGAATGCAAACAGATGTACAACCTATAAAGTTAATATAAATGATGAACTTATTCAAGTCAATGGGATCACATTAAATTTCACTGGATTGGTATTTCCACTTAAGCCTGCAGATATATCTAAATTTATGGAAATAAATAAAGATATAAATGTTACACTTTTCGGAATCGACGATGGAGTTATATTTGGACCTATATTTTACTCCCCTGAAGTAAGGACAAATTCTAGAAATATGCTGCTACTGGAGGAAGGATGTAAAGCACATTAAACTTCGATTAAAAATCTCTCAAAGTAAGTCGTTTTATCATATCATTATTATGTATTTTTTGTTTACGTTTTAAAATTTCATAAAATTTATTTGTTTTCATATTATAAAAAAAAATTTTTTGTGTTTATCTTTATTTTAGTTTGGTTTCCTCTCAAGTTTCGAGAGATAAATCTAAAAAATGGTTCTGTCAAAATTGTTTAAATTACTCGTTGATTGAAGATGCTGCCAACCAACATTCAGAAGTCTGTGGAAAAAAAGTCTCACGCTTACCCACGGTACACAAATGTTCAAAAGGAAGTGATGGTACCATTCACAGTTTACGCTGACTTTATATGCATCCTTCAACCGATTGATAAAAAAGAAACGTTAAATTTAAATATTATAAATATACATACACCTGTTTCATATGCACACTATATAAAGTGTGCATATGATAACAGTTTAGATAAGTTTGTTTTAGAAACTATATTCAACTCGGGAATGAATTTCCTGTTATCTTTAAAAGAAAATTTAACTTTTATATATGAAAACTATATTTCAAAACCTGTTCCTATAGTAATGTCAGATGTCGAAGAAGATGATTTCAAAAAACCGAATAATTGCCATACAGGCAAAAACAGGAAAACTTAGGGGTGCAGAACATGCGTGCAATTTAAAATTGAAAGTTCCAAAATGTGTTCCTATTTTCTTCCACAATTTCACCAGGTATGCTTGCCATCTATTTATAATAGATTTGGCAATCATACCTCATGAAATAAAGGTAATTCCATTAAATAAGGAACAATATATCTCAATTTCGAAAAATATAACTATAAGTAATGGTGACAACTTTGAAATCCGTGTTCTAGATTCGTTTCGATTTATGACTGCATTAGATACATTAGCTTCAAATCTAGATAGTGAACAAATGTATATAACTAGACCATTTTTCCCTAATGAAAATCATTTCAACTTAATGCGAAGAAAGGGTGTATTTCCATATGAATATTTAGATTCAGTTGAGAAATTAAAAGAAAGTAAATTACCTCCTAGAGAAGCTTTCTATAGTTCCTTAACCGAAAATGAATGTTTAATTGAAAATTACACTCACGCGCAAAAGGTATGAAATGAGTTTTCTTGTAAGAATCTTAAAGATTATTTAGAATTATATTTGAAAACATATGTTTTATAAACGTCTGATGTCTTTGAAAACTTCCGAAGACTTTGTACTAAAATTTATTCACTCGATCCAGCGAATTTTTTCACTACACCAGGATTATCATGGGAAGCTATGTTAAAATGTACTAAAATTGAATTAGATTTATTAACTGATATATTTCAGTATAAATTTATGGAAAGTGGTATTCGTATTGGCTTAGTACAATGTACATGTAGATATGCTAAAGCAAATGTGTTGAGAATTTTGATAGTACTCAAAAATCATCATATTTGATTTATTTGGATGCAAATAATTTATATGGTTGGGCTATGTCACAATCTTTTGAATGGATTTCAAGGGGAGAACAGAGAGCGGAGGTAATGGTGATATGGATACATTTTTGAGGTAGACTTAAAATTTCCTTTTAAAGTGCACAATAAACACAATGATATTCCATTTTGTTGTAATAATCAGTTACCAACAAAGTCAAATAAAATAAAAAAGTTAATTGCTGATGTAAGGGATAAAGAAAAATATGTAATTAATTATAAAAATCTTCAACAGTGTATAGAAAATGAATTAATTCTAACAAAAATTCATAGAGGTGTTCTCTTCTTTCAGAAGCCTTGGTTAAAAACATATATTGATCTGAATACATTCCATAGAACTAATGCAAAAAATACATTTGAAAAAGATTTTTTTAGACTTTTAAATAATGCTGTCTATGGAAAAACCATGGAAAATGTGGACAAACGAGTTGATTTAAAGTTAATTACTGAATGGGAAAGTGCTTCACCACCCGATCCTTCTGGCCAATAAGAGTGTTGTGGTAGATCTCTTATTTCAAAGTCAAACTTCCATAGTGTAAAACAGTTTTCAGAAAACTTTTTTGCATTTCAAATGAAAAAGTTAAATGTGTTGTACAACAAACCTTTATATTTAGGTTTTGCTGTATTAGATTTATAGAAATGGAAAATGTATGATTTTTATTATAATTATATTAAACCTAAATACAATAAAAATGTTCAATTAAATTATATGGATACAGATTCCTTTATATATACTAATAAAACTGAAGATTTTTATAAAGATGTTCAGAATGATATTGAGATGAAGTTTGATACATCAGATTATTCTGATGAATTACTTAATCTCTATAATTTTCCTAAAGCCAATAAAAAAAAGTTGGGTTTTTTTTAAGATGAACTCAATGGAAGACCTATGACTGAATTTGTTGGTTTGAGATCAAAAATGTATGCCAGTGACGTATACGCAAATACCCTGGATACCAAACCCAACATACAACCTGTATATCCCGAGATACCCATTATTCCAATTGTCAATAACATAAGTCCAGAGCCTACTATCGCAGTTATTCAAATCAATCCGACATAAACATTTAACCCCTCAGACACAAATCTTTTCCACGCCTTCAATCGGCAGCACCAGAATTATAAACACTTCTCACGCCTTTATCGACGACGGTAGACATAAACAATATTCAAACATTTAAACAAAGGGTCCAGCCTGAGAACCCATTCGTCAGCATAAAAGCTTTGGCCAATCCAAATTAATTAAACAAAAGATGCAGCCTAGAAACCGTTTCATCGGGCCACAGATTTGACCAATCAAAATTCTCAATCAAAGTCCACTTTCGCTGCTCGCGTCGCTGTCACCGATAAAGGCCATAGTTATAAGAATAATGCATTTTGTAAAATCAGTTTAAGATTGGGGATCTAACTTGAAAGAACTTTACCAATAAAAACTCCGCTGTATATTAAAATAAAAATCGCTTTTTTTTAATATATCCTGAAGCAAAAAACATAATTGGCGCAGTCGGTAGGATACAAGTAATATCCTCGCGAGTGACTACCTAAAAAGGACTTAAAAAATCACTTCGCGAAAAATAAAACATTATTTGTATCCGCAAAACGAACTTACCAACATTAGTTAAATCACGAATGAGGATTTCTAGTGTCTAACCCAGCGATAATAAATCTAATTAATTTCGCCTAAAAAAAAACCATTAAAAAATGGAATTGCCATCAACATCAGCAGCAGCAGCAGCCGTGGCCGCAGCAGCAAAAGCATCACAAGCCCTCTCAGATGTATCCATGAATCATTTCCTTCTGCAACTAAAACAGACAAATAAATTCAACGGAGACCCACTCTATTTGGCTCTCTTTATAAAAGAAGTCGATGAATTAGTCTACCATTACCCTACAACATCAGAAGGCCAAAATCAAATTATCCAAGCAGCCATCAGGAACCTCCTAGTTGGACAAGCCAGATCACTCTTGATGAGAAACATACCACAGGACTGGAAGGAATTGAGAACCCTACTTATCAGCGAGTTCAACAGCGCAACACCTCCACATCGAATGATAGCAGAATTACGTGAGATTAAATATAAAAATAATTTAAGAAAATTTGTTGAAGAATTGGAAGAACAGACTAGTAGAATTTGTTGTAAATTGAGCTTAGACAATAATCCATCAAACACAGTTCTAGTTTCGAGGACATTGAGTGATACATTAGCTGAAGTGATTCGTGAAAAATTACCAGTCAAAACTTTTATTACATTAAGTAAATTTGATATTTCGTCTCCTCTTAAATTAAAACAAGCTGCCCAAACTGTAGGAATCTTTGAAGATAAATCCATAAACAATCGTTCTTATATGTTCAAAAACTCTCAGGAAGATGATGAATTTCAGGATTTTAAAACATCAAAATCATACTCAAATGCAAAACCCAACTATCATTCAGATAATAACCAAGGGGGTAGATTCCAAAATAACAATTATCAAAACAAATATAACAACAACCAGCAGAGACAGAATAGATTCGACTCTAATAGAAATTGGGGTAACAACAATAATTCTAATAACAATAATTCAGGAAATAATTACTATCCTAAAACTTTTCAAAACAATCAAGGAAAGGGTAACCAAAGTACTCAGAGTACCAATGCTCCCCAAAAACGTCCCCGAGTTTCAGATTCAGATCAACAACGTAAGTCTGAGCCAATGGACACATTTGAAAATTTTCAGACAACAGCCTCGGACGAAACACCACATCCATAAAAATTAAAATTGATAATAAACCATGCCTCTGTCTTATCGATACAGGATCAAGCATAAATTTAATTAACGAAAACTTCTTTAACTACCCAATTAAAAACAAGGAAGAACGCTATAGTCGAGTACCTCGACTATCAGATACCCGTTACTCAGCTATATGGAGATATGCAAGCAGCAAAGCGAGATTAAAATGCGCCACCTACCGGCGGTATACAGATTTAAGCGTTATGGGCGTTAGAGTGGACGTGGCAAATTTTTTTGGATCAATCGATAGGTATCGACGAGACCAATACATTTCAGTTAAAATTTTTTATCTAGCATGAAAATTGTGGGCGTCACAGGTTTTCGCGGTTTGTGGGCGTTAAAGTGGGCGTGGCAAACTTTTTTTTGGGTCAATCGATAGGTATTGATGAGAACAATACATTTCAGTTAAAATTTTTATTCTAGCATCAAAACTGTAGGAGCCACAGTTTTGGGAGGTTTGTGGGCGTTAGAGTGGGCGTGGCACTGTGCCGAAACAAACTTGCGCTGCGTAAGAAGCTCAGGAATCTGCACGCCAAATCTCAATAGCCTAGCTCCCATAGTTTCCGAGATCTCAGCGTTCATCCGGACGGACAGACAGACGGACAGACGGACAGACAGACATGGCTAGATCGACTCGGCTAGTGATCCTGATCAAGAATATATATACTTTGTGGGGTCGGAAACGCTTCCTTCTGCCTGTTACATACTTTCCGACGAATCTAGTATACCCTTTTACTCTACGAGTAACGGGTATAATAATTCTACTAAAATTGAAACAATTGGTGAATCTGTAACTTTGAATAAATATATTCAGTTTAGTATTCCAAAATTATTTTCATCTAAGCAAACATTTTTTATAAAAAACTTTTCAAAACATTATGACATTCTTATAGGAAGACAAATTCTGAAAGAATCGTCAGCAAAAATTGATTTTTTGAAAAACACCATTGAATTACATAATTATGAATTCCCTATGGTAAATATAACGGAAAAATGTAATCAAACTGCTTCAAATGTAGTAGATGATGAAGAATATAATTATGCCTTACAAACGGACTTATCTGACAATAATATTAGAGACGATCACTTAAATAATGTAGAAAAAACTGAACTTCATTATTTAATGTCAAAATATTTTGATATTCAGTATCATGAAGGTGAAAATTTGACTTTCACGAACGAAATCAAACACGTTATAAAAACAAAACATGAAGAACCGATTTATAGGAGACCATATAGTTATCCTTACATTTACGATACAGAAGTAGAAAAACAAATTGAAGAAATGATAAGACAAGGTATAATCAGAAAATCCAAATCTCCTTATTGCAATCCAATTGTAATGGTACCCAAGAAAAGGGATGCATCGGGCATACCCAAATTTCGTATGGCTATTGATTACAGAGGACTGAATGAAATAACTATCAATGATAAATTCCCTATTCCGAACATGGACGAAATATTAGACAAGTTAGGGAAATGTCAATACTTTACAACATTAGATCTTGCTAAAGGGTTCCATCAAATTGAAATGGACCCGGACTCTATTCAAAAAACTGCATTCTCCACTAAGAAGGGTCACTATGAATATACTAGAATGCCCTTCGGCCTTAAAAATGCACCCGCCACATTTCAGCGTTGTATGAATAATATATTACACGACATAATAGGTACCCATTGTCTAGTATATTTAGACGACATTGTTATATTTTCAACCTCTTTACAAGAGCATATTCAATCTTTAAAAAAAGTATTCGAACGTCTTCGCAGATCGAATCTCAAACTACAATTAGATAAATGTGAGTTTATGAAACGAGAAACTAAATTTTTAGGTCACATAATTTCAACTGAAGGAATCAGAGCAAATCCAAATAAAATTCAAGCTATTCAAGATTTTAAAATTCCAAACTCTTCAAAACAAATAAAATCTTTTTTAGGCCTTTGTGGTTTTTATCGTAAATTTATAAAAGATTTCGCAAAAATTGCCAAACCAATGACTCTCTGCTTAAAGAAAGGAGCAAAAATAAATATAAACGATCCTAGTTACAATGAAGCGTTTGAAAAATTAGAAACTTTAATAAGTAACGATCCAATTCTCATATATCCAGATTTTGAAAAGAAGTTTGATCTAACTACAGATGCAAGCAATTATGCATTAGGTGCTGTACTATCCCAAGAAGGGAAACCCATTTGTTTTGCCAGTAGAACTTTAAATGAACATGAGTTAAATTATGCAGCTATTGAAAAAGAATTATTAGCTATCGTATGGGCGACTAAGTATTTCCGCCCCTATCTCTTTGGAAGAAGTTTAAAAATATGTTCTGACCATAAACCACTTGTTTGGTTACACAATATAAAGGAACCTAATATGAAATTACAACGTTGGAAAATAAAGCTTAGAGAGTTTGATTATGAAATAAAGTACATTAAAGGGAAAGAGAATCATGTAGCAGATGCTCTATCCAGGATTACAAAAAAGGAATCAAAAGATAACAAAATTGAAGAAGTATTTCAAAATGAAGACGATGTAGATACTACTGCAGCAACAGTGCATAGTGCACAAGAAGATAATGGCGATTGCATACAAATTACCGAACGACCAGTTAACGTTTTTAATCACCAACTTATATTTGAAAAGGGAAATCAAGACACTAACGAACTTACTCACTACTTTAACAAAACTATTAATAAAATTATTTACATTAACATGACTGAGACTTTGGCAAAAGACATAATTATAAAATTTATATGTGGACACAATTTTGTTATGTACATTAATAATGACGAAGATTTTGCAATTTTTCAACGAGCCTATATTAAAATTATTAAACCAAATACTGGTACGAAATTAATGAAAACTTCAGTAGTACTTCCCAACTTGCCCACATATGCAGACTTTCATGAAAAAATATTAGAAATACATGAGAAAACAATACACCAAGGAATTAAAAAGACTTATGACACTTTTAAAATGAAATACTACTTCCCAGACGCACAGAAACTTATTCAAAACATTATTAATAAATGTGAAATTTGTAATTTATGCAAAGCAGAGCACAGAAAAGTTGCTCTTCCGTTTGAAAAAACTCCAGAAACCAAAAATATTCGCGATAATTATGTTATAGACTATTACTTTACTGACCAACGTAAATTTTTAACATGCATCGACATTCATTCAAAATTCATTTCTATTATTGAAACAAAAACCACAGATTGGATTGAAAGTAAAAAAGCTCTTCTTAAAATCTTTAATATGATAGGTAAACCGAAAACAATTAAAATGGATCAAGATCCTGGCCTAGTATCTAAATCATTACAAAATTTGTTACAAAAGGAAAATATTAACATTGAAATTACAACTAGCAAGAATGGTATAGCCGATATAGAAAGGGTACATAAAACAATCAATGAAAAACTTAGAATTATTAATACACTTACGGACGCTGAAGATAAGTTAATGAACATAGAAAAGGCAACATATGTTTATAATCATGAAATAACCCACGATGCCACAGGTAAAACTCCTGCTGAAATATTTCTTTATGGAATAAAGCCAAGCAAAAATATGCAAAAACAAAAAGAACATAAGATAGATAAACTTAATAAAGACCGCGAGGAACATGAAGTAGATCTGGAATACACTAAAGTTGAAAAAGAAATGAAACGTAAAGCTAAATTAGTAAACCCATTCAAAAAGACAGGAGCGTTAGAACCAAAAGACGAAAAGCACTGGCAAGAAACTAATAGGGGTCATAAAGTAGTAAAACACATTAGTAAATTTAAAAAAGCTAAAATACAAAATCTCTCTCCTCATTCCAGGGAAACTGACAGTACTGATTCTGATAATGAAAATGATCATGATAGTGACATGGACGAAAATACCATTGACAACAGCTCAACAAATTAGCATTACACCCATTACTTCGAACAACGGTTATTTACTTCTGAACACAGGGACTATAAAAATACCTCTAAAGTATGAACATCATATGATTAAAATAAATCAAACTAAAATATTTGAAACATATCAGGAATTTATAAAATACGAAAACCAATTTAAAAATGTACCGGACATTGCATTAACATTGAAACAATTAAAACATGAAATCAAGGGAATTACTTCATCATCGAGACAAAAACGGGGATTAATTAACTTTTTAGGGACAGCTCACAAGTATCTATTTGGAACATTAACTGAAGATGATAAAAAAGAGTTGGAAGATAAACTACAAAACTTACAAGAAATGTTAATTGAAAACAAAGAATTTAATGAAATAATTCAAAAATTAAATGAACAATCAAAAGATATAAGCAAACTCGTAAAAGATAAACAAGAAGAAAAAGCTTTGCACATTTTTAGATATTCCTTAAATATGTTCCTAGAATACATTGAAGATTTACAAATGAGTTTACAATTAACAAGAGTTGGAATATTTAATCCTAAAATACTAAAACATGAAGAGTTGGAGAACATAAACGAAGAAAAATTACTCTCAATCAAAACTTCAGCTTGGTTAAGCAGTCAAACTAAAGACACTTTTATTCTAGCCCATATACCCACTTCTTTTAAAGAAACACAAAAATATAGAATTATTAAATATCCAGATAATATGGGCCGACAAATTGATATAAATGATAATTATGAATATTTTTTAAATGACGAAAAGAAAGTATTTTACTTGGAAAATTCACCAAATTCATTAGCAAATATTTTAGACCAAAAATTTAATATCACTGATCAATGTATCTCTCAAATCCTTACTAATCAATTTGCGAAATGTCAACACACTTTTGTATCAGAAAATGAATCTTTAAAATATATTGAGCCTAACATCATTATTACTTATAATTTAAAAGAGACACAAATTAATCAAGATTGCGAAATATTCAACAAAACAATTCAGGGTAACAATATAATACAATTAAGTCAATGTACTTTAGAAATAAGAGATATTAAAATTACAACATCAAAGAACATAAAAGAATATAAAATTATATTATCCAGCACTAATATTACTTTATATGAACCAATACGATTGTTAAAACTTAAAAACTCTATTACCTATCAACAAAAACAAGAATCAATTTATATTGCTTTTACAATATTAATAATTATACTTTTAAGCATTACTACTTATATCATATTTACCTATAGGCGCCTAGCCAACAAAAAAGAAATTTTGTTTAAATTCAACAAGGATGTTGAATCTTCTAAAGGAGGGGCGAGTGACGTATACGCAAATACTCTGGATACCAAACCCAACATACAACCTGTATATCCCGAGATACCCATTATTCCAATTGTCAATAACATAAGTCCAGAGCCTACTATCGCAGTTATTCAAATCAATCC
The DNA here is from genome assembly GCF_043229965.1 of Drosophila suzukii. Taxonomy (NCBI): domain Eukaryota; kingdom Metazoa; phylum Arthropoda; class Insecta; order Diptera; family Drosophilidae; genus Drosophila; species Drosophila suzukii. The sequence goes on along the minus strand of NC_092082.1, from coordinate 32,899,046 downwards.
GACATAAACATTTAACCCCTCAGACACAAATCTTTTCCACGCCTTCAATCGGCAGCACCAGAATTATAAACACTTCTCACGCCTTTATCGACGACGGTAGACATAAACAATATTCAAACATTTAAACAAAGGGTCCAGCCTGAGAACCCATTCGTCAGCATAAAAGCTTTGGCCAATCCAAATTAATTAAACAAAAGATGCAGCCTAGAAACCGTTTCATCGGGCCACAGATTTGACCAATCAAAATTCTCAATCAAAGTCCACTTTCGCTGCTCGCGTCGCTGTCACCGCTAAAAGCCATAGTTATAAGAATAATGCATTTTGTAAAATCAGTTTAAGATTGGGGATCTAACTTGAAAGAACTTTACCAATAAAAACTCCGCTGTATATTAAAATAAAAATCGCTTTTTTTTAATATATCCCGAAGCAAAAAACATAATTTGCCTTTAAAAAATCTAATATTAATGACAACTCTGAAAAAATCAGTGAAAAAATCAAAAGGAGTTAAAAAAAGTGCAATAGATCAATTAACTTTTAAAAGTTTTAAGAAATGTTTGTGTTGAACTAATAAGCTTTTTTATTAGTTATTGCTAAATTAAAATACGAAATTCAGGTTGCTTTAGGCTTGTTAACAATTTATTTGCGAGAGAGAGTACAGCAGGCGAGAAGAGAATGCATTTAATGTCGAGATCCGAATTCGTACTGATTTTACAAAGGGACAGCCAGCCGAATGCTGGGCCCAAAAAATGCAAGTACACAAAAAACGAGAGAGCTAGATAGGGAGAGCTACCTTTCGCGATGCAATTAATATAAGAGATCGAAATAAGTTAATTAGCTGCTGCGGCTGCGTGACCCGACATACTCCCCCCGTTGGAAGCCTGGGTTTCAACATCATCCTTAAGGGGAAGCAGACACAGCTTGTTTACTGCTCGCTCTGTCACTCCTGATGCTGTCTTCAGAACGGCAACTCGAGCAACCCCATCTCCACCAAACAGAAGCTCGATCACTCTGGCGAGGGGCCACTTCATGGGAGGCAAGTTTTCGTCTTTGACCAGAACTAAGTCATCAAAAACCAGGCCAGGTTTTGGGGTGCGCCACTTGGAGCGCTGCTGCAGTAATGTTAAGTATTCTTCCTTCCATCGGGACCAAAAAATCTGCTGCAAGTAAGCCACGCGTTGCCATCCATCCAAGCGATTGAAGTTAAGACTGGTCATTCAAAAAATGTGCTGGGGTTAATACATCCAGATCAGCTGGGTTTTCTGAAATCGAGACTAATGGTCGAGATGCTTCATTCGAAAGCATCTAATACATTTGTTTACCGCCTTCATAACCGTCTTCCTCCCCCCAATAGGCCAATATTGGGATCGAATTATACCGAGTAATGCCCGTGGCCCAGTGTGCAGATTGCGTTCATGAAAGTGAGTAATAATGGCAATAGTGACCGAATGACTCCGTGGTAATATAATTGGATGACGCCCATTAAAATCCAGAGAAGAATTCCTCAGCCGGCCATCCACTCTAAGAAGCCCAAATTGGTCAATGAATGGCGAAAGAGATGCGAGCGTGCTGGAGAAGTGCACTATTCCCTTTGACTGCAATGATTTGATGTCATCCCATAAATGTGAGCGCTGGACAAGACGAAGCAACAGCAGCGTACCGCCTTGAAGGTCAGACACCGTGAGCGTAGGGCGATGGATGCGATTACTAAACTTATAGACGTACCCGACAATTCTTTGAAGGGCAGCAAAGGAATTGGCAAATTTGGAACTGGCCACTATGTCTTCGTATGGAGATTTTGTTAGTAGAATCCTCCGGCGGACCTCAAGAGTTGGCTTTTCAGCAGTGATTGGGGTACGCCAGTCAGCTTTGTGGCCACAGAAGAATTTTGGTCCATGAGCCCAGAGAGGAGACTCGTTGAGCTCAGCAGGAAAAGCACCTCGGGAGAGAATGTCAGCTGGATTTAAAGAAGTTGGAACATATCGCCACTCCACTGACTCAGTTAGCTCTTGAATGGCAGCTACTCGGTTCGCTACAAAAATATTAAATCTGGACGGCTCGTCTCGGATCCATGAAAGCGCAACAGCAGAGTCGCTCCAGCAGTAAACCTTTCCCTCAAATGCACTCGTCCCAGCCACTTCTGCGATGAGCCTAGAGAGGAGTTCCGCCCCACATAGTTCCAACTTGGGCACAGTGAGTGTTTTCAAGGGGGCTACCTTTGACTTTGAGCAAAGTAATTGAGATCGGCCATTGCAAACGATGTAGACACAGGCACCATATGCTTCTATGCTGGCATCACAAAATCCATGGATTTGACTCTCAGAGTTTGGAGAACGAACCAGCCGAGGAAATGACGCTTGCTTAATCTGCCCAAAACTCGTACATATAGCACTCCATTCCGTATTCTGTGACTCAGGAAGACTTTCATCCCAGGATAACTTCTCCTTGCACAGTTGTTGAAGGAAAATTTTCGATTTTGTGATCACAGGTCCAACCAACCCAAGAGGATCGTAAAATCGCGCTATTGCAGACAGGACAGATCGCCTGCAGGGCTTGATGTTGACTGTAAGACCGAATAGGAAAACAATAGTTGGTCAGAAAGTGGATCCCAAGCGAAAATAGGACAGCCGACACATTTGAGCACCACTTTCTAAGCTTAAAGTTTCCCTTGGCTAGAAGTTTTGATGCCAGATCCATAATGATGACTGCCTCTTCCTTGGACTTGGCTCCAGATATCAAATCATCCACATAAAAATCGCGACGAATGACCTCACCCCCAAGCGGAAACGCTGTATTCTCGTCTGCTGCCAACTGATGCATAGCTCGCACCGCCAGAAATGATGCTGGCTTCGTGCCATAAGTAACGGTGTCTAGCTTAAACACCCGCAATTGGTCCTTGGGGAAAGATCTAGATTGAACTTGGCAGGAAGCCGAACAGAATAATCACCAGCTGGCAAACGAACGACGTGTCTTACGAAATGTGCTTCACAGTCTAATTCTTCCTTAATAGCGCGTATAATTGGCTCAGTGCAGCTTTCCACTTCCCAAAATCGTCGAAGAAGATCATTTAACCGATCGAAACTATTCTCTCTACTAGCGAGAAGTACATCTTGAGACGACATTAAAGCCGAGCCATTGGAAAGGCCATAGCCTCCAGATACAACCCAGCCCAGACGCGTCTTTTGAATTAGGGGTAATCCAGGTGGGAGCTTGATTTGGCCAACGCACAACAACTCGAAAAAGAGGCTGGCTGCGATTAAAAGATCCACCCGCTGGGTCAACTAACTGTATATTTTTGGGTATGTTCCAGCTGCCAATGTCGACGTTGAAGCTAGGCTGTCGCTCTGTTATGTTCGGGGCAATTACCGCGGTAATGTTGGCTGAGTATTCGGAAGTTCGGGACTGAATCGTTATATTGACCGAGTGACCGTCCGTCACAAAACTGGAATCTCCCATTCCAGTTACAGATACTGAAGATTTGATTTTCTTTACTTGAAGCTGATTTGCGAGTCGGGACGTTATTAAATGCAGTTGGGAGCCCGAATCGAGTAGAGCTCGACAGGGAACGAAAACCCCGGAACGGTTTTTTACTAAAGCGCTAGCCGTTGCTAAGAGCACAATATCATTACTAAACTCCTGTGCAATAAGAGCAGTCGAAGTGGAAGGCAGTGCAGAGGGTGAGGCAAAGGGAAGTGTTTTATGAAGCTGTGCTCCTTCTTGTGAAGGAAAGGAAGGTGAGTTTCCCAGGTGAAGCAGAGTGTGGTGCTTAGATCCGCATGCACGACAACTACTGGAGTTGCATTGCCGAACTTGATGACCAACCTTAAGACAATTTATGCAAAGCCCAAGCCCTTTCGCTTCTTGAAGCCTATTCGCAGGAGACAGGATTTTAAAATTCTGACAATAAGAAATGGAATGCCCCGTATCACTACAGAGTATACAAATCCAAGGGTTGGAATTCGAGGCAACAAATTCTGATCTACGCGCATTGGGTATTCTGCTACTTCCCACCTGATTGCCTGGCGCATAGTTTGCCATGGCGAAATCCATAGTCCCCAACGTCCTGCATCGCTGCTCCAGAAATGATGCCATTGACTCCCACGTAGGAACTAAATTGACGAAGGCAGGGTCCTCTAAACGCTCTTCCCACTTTGCTTGACTTGCTGGATCCAACTTTTTGAACAGGACTTGGACAATGATGCATCCTGCGATTTGTTCCGTCGTGCCCAGTCCTTTGAGAGCACGAATATGAGCGTTGAATTTATCGGACAGCTCCCGAAGTGTCGAGATGGAACCACTCTGCACCACCTTAAGTCCCAGGATCTCAGTAATGTGTGCCTGAAAAACCAAACGTCGATTATCAAATCTATTTTGCAGCAAATCTAAAGCAATTGCGTAGTTGCCATCCGAAATTTCCAATGAGGGAATAGTATCCAACGCTGCGTCCCTCAGGCATGATCGTAGATGCTGCAGCTTTTCTACGTTGGTGAGGTCCGGATGACTATCTATGATCGTGGTAAACATAGAATAAAAGTAAGTCCAATTTGCATAACCTCCAGCGAATTTTGGAAGCTCCAGTGGGGGCAGCAATGATGCCCTATGTCGAGGCTGACGCTGCTGGAGGCCGAAAACTCCCGGAGTGATGCCGTCAGCAAAGGTTGAGTGCGAAAGAAGCTGTGAGGCGCGCTTTGAAATTTCGGATCGAACCGATGACTTCAGAATTACGAGAATGTCATCAAATTTCTCACTTAAATCACTTTCAATTTCCTCTAAACGCTCCACTCTATTAAATAAAGCCGTTGCCTTGCGCTTTAAAAATATTGCCCTGTTCGCATCAGCGGTAACATCTCCAAAAGTTCCCGTAGGCATGGCTACAACAACAACAGCAGACGAAATGCCCGAAATTCGGCTCTAGTGGGAAGATGAGCGCAAAGCAAACGAGGGAATAACAGCCCGTTACTTGGCTATGTACGCTTCTATGTAAAGCTGATTTTGCGCCTTATATGTAAATTTCCGCAATCACTAACTGCTGTTTAATTATAGCGCTAACTGCGTTTAAGGCCTTATGATTGTTGCTCCGCCAATGCACCGCAGCCGCAAGAACGAAAAAAGTCAATAAACAGACTTATATGATTTGCACCTAGTATTATTTATGCACAAATCACGTCGGGGTCACCAATGTTGAACTAATAAGCTTTTTTATTAGTTATTGCTAAATTAAAATACGAAATTCAGGTTGCTTTAGGCTTGTTAACAATTTATTTGCGAGAGAGAGTGCAGCAGGCGAAAAGAGAATGCATTTAATGTCGAGATCCGAATTCGTACTGATTTTACAAAGGGACAGCCAGCCGAATAATGGGCCCAAAAAATGCAAGTACACAAAAAACGAGAGAGCTAGATAGAGAGAGCTACCTTTCGCGATGCAATTAATATAAGAGATCGAAATAAGTTAAGAGGAAGTGGTAGGCTCTATGTCTATGATTAGATCTAAAAATCATCTTTGATCAAAAGTTAGATGTAAATAAGTAGTTCTTAGTCATAAAGACACGATGGTTCTTATACAAAACAATAAAATTAATACACTACAATATGGACAATTTAAAATAGAGGAAAAAAAATCTGAAAATAAACTTTATGAAATAGATTCAAGTACATAAATACTTATGAACAAAGAATAAAAGAAATAAAGAATTGTCCTAATAGAAATAATTTTCAAGACATTGAAATAGAAAAATTTTAGAAAAATATAGATGATTGTACTTTTAATGTGTTTTATACAGAATTAAAATACAATTTACTAAATTGTGAAAAAGAATAAATGTTACCTATGATTGTAAATAAAACAGAACAAACACAGCTTTTTATTTAAAGGTTAAAATTTAAGGTAATGTATAAACCAAATATTACAATTCACAACATTATTATACAATTTTTATTTAACAGAACAAACATAGCTATTTTTGGAGGTTAATGTTAAAGTTTAAGAAAATGTATTAACCAAATATTACAATGCAGAACATTATAAAATTTTTATTTAACAGAACAATTACAATATTTTCTTCACTCAATTTGCTTACTTTCTTCTATATTTAGTGGTATAGTTTGATTATAGTTATCTAAACCACCCTCGAATCTATTTACTTTATTCTCATCATTACTTAAAGGAATTTATTTAATGTATTCATCATTATCTTCATCTAAAATAAACGGTATAGTTTGAACATAGTTATCTATACCACCCTCAACAAGAATAGTTTCATCCTCACTAGATGATCTTGGAATACATGGTTCCGGATTTTCATCATCATAAAGGATTGTATCATGGTCATCATCATCATCATCACCATACAAATTAAGAGAAAATTTGCCAACCTCTTTTTTATTAATGTTTTGGAGTTCTGAAAATATAAATATTTTACTATATATATATATATATATACAAATATTATTTTATATGTATTCAACCAACCTTTTTGAGCTCCATCCGAAATATTATTTTCAACTTTTTTATAAATGTTTTGGAGTTCTGAAATTATATATATATATATATTATTAGTATATATATATATATATATTAAACTCACCTTTTTTTAATTTACTCGAATTATAATTTTCATCTTCTATTTTTATATTCTGCAAGAACAAACATATTTCCCTACTCAATCAGATTATGATATAATATTACTATTAGATATTTTGAAGTCGTTAATATCGTTAATTGGTATTTTATCTGTGCTAAACTGACTTTCTTTTTTATTTAAATATTCAATCATCATTTGAGCTGCTAAATTTCTCTTTCTTAAATATACGCCATTAATTCTTTCTGCTTCGTCGATTTCAATTTCATGGATTTGTGGACCATCACTAAGATAACCTGTTTCTTCTTCTTCTATCTCTTCTCTTTTACTCTCTTGTTTGGAGAGAAGATCAGCATCTTTCGATATTCTTTCATAAACAACCCTATCTCTCCGTCTGTCTGCATTAATTACTGAATGGGACAAAACTCCTGCAAATTCAAAACAATTAATTCTTTACGTTGCTAGGGGGTATTAATATTGCGTTTAGATTTTCGGTGGCGGTGGCGGGTAGATAAATATTTTAAATTTGTACGTTTAGGTTCACTCAGACTTTGCCTAGAATGTGATCTTCTATATATATTATAATAATGGCATTTAACTCCTACCGTAGCACTTTTGTATTGGACGGTGAAGAATCTGTTTAGACCCGTTCTTTCTAAATCCATATGTCCTCCTATTCTCCTTTCATTCTCAACTAATTTTTGTTTAAAATTCTCTATTATTCCTCTCTTTGTAAATTTGATTTGTGAATTATGCATGTTTTCAATGCTTTTTAATTTTTGAGTAGTGTTTCTTTTTATTGGAACCCGACTTACACTTTCAAGTTCTGTATCACTATCATTAATCCCCACACTAATTCTTGTGATGTATTACTAATTATAGGTGCTCGACCTACGTTTTCAAATTCTGCCTCACTATCATTAATACCCATAACAATTTTTCATCTCCTATGATTTTATTTTCTATTTGATCAACATTTGTATTTTCGCTATTAAAATCAAAAAGATTGGGTGGGTTTGTAGTCGTTGCAGATGTAGTTGTTGAAGATGTTGTTGTTGTTGTTTCTTCTACCAAAATTTCTCTTTTTAATGTAGTTTTTTCCAGATGTAGTTGTTGAAGATGTAGTTGTTTCTTCTTCTTCCTCCAGAATTCCCCTTCTCAATGTAGGTGTACTTACAGTTGCTGTAGTTGTTGACGGTATACTTGCAGTTGCTGTGGTTGCTGTTGTTGCTGTAGTTGTTTCTTCTTCAACTTTATTCGCACTTGTACTTGTTGTTAAGTATTTTTCATTAATGCTTCTATTAATATCATTAAATATTTTAGTATCGAGTTCACTTCTTAAGTTTGTTTCCTCATTTTTATCACTTGTCTTGCTTATGAGATCCATAAAATATGGCTCACCTCTAGGATCTCAAATTTGAAGTCAATTTGAATGATTTTTTTTTTTGGAACATTGACATACAACCCAATCGAGTTATTGGAAGTCGATGGGTTTTCAATTAAATTCATTTCATTGGTTAGTGGTATCCTTTTCACCATCGGATTAAAGAGGGAAAGTATTAAAAAATATGTTATAAAACCCGTAATTTTTTTTGTTTTTTCACAAGCGAACAAACGAACGAATGAGCAAACTATCCCGAAATTGAGTTGCGTGACCGAATGGATGAAAATTGAATACTTTTTGAAATTCTTCCCCCTTTATAGCCTCCAGATTTGTATATATAAATATATATACATGAGTTGATTTCTATGCTTCCACTTGTTGTTTTTGTGAATCTCACTACCTTTTGATTTTACAAAGTCTACAGAGTACACAACTATACAATCATCTTTTTGTTTCAGAATCTTTTAAGTTCAAGTTCCATCCAAAATTCTTATCTGTACATGCTCTTTTAGTCTAGCCACACGCACAAGCTCATAATCAAGTTCCACCCAAAATTCTTATCTGTACATGCTCTTTTAGTCTAGCCACACGCACAAGCACATAATCAAGTTCATTTCAAATTCTTTTCTGTACAACTTTACAACTCTCCCGTGTGCAGTCGCTTTATTGAAAATAAAATAAAAATAAATAAATAAACGATATTCCACGGAAAATAACATTTATAAAATTGAAGAAAGTCTATAACCGCCTAATATACCACCAGCCCTATCCGCGAACAACACAACATAGTGCTAGTGCAAAGTTGACTCTATAAGTCAGAAAATAAATTCTTGCTGAACAACAAGTGCGGTTGTGCGTGCACCTTCAGTGAGAGACAATCGGTGCGGCAGCATCTTCGGAGTGCAAGAGAGAAAAAGGTTGCCCCATCAGCTACGCTATCGCCGATAAGGCAGCTATTCACTATTGTCGATAAGGCAGTTTGTCGGTAAAGCAGTGAGTGGTTGCAAGCTAAGCTACAACTTAAACTTAAAGATTAAATCCGAAAGATACAATACAAACACAACCGACCTAACCTTAACCAAATCAAACAACAAATACACTTAAAAAAGTCATGGGTTCTTCTGCTCCACCCACTAAACGTACCCGCAACAATGCTGGAACTGCCAGCGAACGCATCTCGGATGTAAATTCTCCTCAGCTTCTGGAGCTCCTAAAGACTCGCTTCGAGGAACAAACCGAGAAAATTGAGTCGGCCGTTCGGGAAGCTGAACAGCGAATGCTCAGAAGCCTTATGGATCGCTTGGACAAAATCGCCGGGGAAGTAAAACAAATGGATGCTCGTGTCCCGACGTTGGAGCGCGAGGTTGCCGATCTTCGCTCCATGAGGGACCGAATGGGTGAGCGGGTTGAGACGCTGAACCGGGAGGTAGAAAATCTACAAGCAGCAGGTCAGAGGTTGGGTGCACTGGAGGCCAGGCTGGCAACGCAATGCAGGGAGACTAGCTCGTGTGATCTGAGGGTTCATGGAGTTCCCTATGTCGAAGGTGAAGATCTCAGAGCGCTCTATCACAAGCTATGCTTTAATCTCCAGCTGACTCCACCACCAAAAGTCTGTGATATCTTCCGAGCCAGGAAATCACAACAAACACATGTGAATCCGGTAATAATAACTAAAATGCTAAACCCACGCGATAAGATCAAGCTGCTTGGTCAAGTCGGAATGTACAGGCGCGAGCACAAGAACTTAGCTTGCAGTTTCTGGGTTTCAATTCTCAGTCTAATGTCGATGTGATATGTGTGTCTGAGACGTGGTTTGTAAATGATCTATGTGATTCGTCTATTATTTGTGAAGGCTTTAATGTTTATCGGTCCGACCGTACTGGTCATGCAGGAGGTGTTGCTATATACCTGAATGTGAAGCTGAAATGTAAAGTGGTACTTAAACAGCCAAGTGACAGTACTATCGAATACATTCTATTAGAACTTCTCAATAAATCTCATGGAAAAACCCCTCTAGGTTGCATATATAGACCGAATCGGACAATTGACTACGGGTCATTACTTAATGTTGTTTCAGACATATCGTTGGAGTACACTGACATCATATTGGCAGGTGATTTTAACAGCAACCTATTGTCAGAAAGCCATCTCGTAGATAACTTTAAATCCCTAGGTTTGTTTTCCGTAAACGAAACGATTCCCACGCACTATAGCAGCCACTGTGATACATTACTTGACTAATTTTTTTTCAATGACCCTAGCAAAATCATACATTATGACCAGGTTTCTGTACCAGCCTTCTCCAGACATGACCTAATATTTTTAACATACGACTTGACCTTTGACAGCAAAATCAATTCTTTTACGTATAGAGATTACAAAAATATAAACTATAATGAATTAAAAAGGGAATTTTTGTGTTGTGACTGGTCATGTATTTACCATCTTCGTCATGTAGATTGTCAATTAGAGGTTTTAACCAACAATGTCCAGTATTTGTTCAACAAGTTTGTGCCACTAAGGACCAAGGTGATTAAGCCAATGCAAAATCCATGGTTCAGTAGTGAAATTAAAAACCTAACCCGTCAGCGAGATGTAGCTTACCTCCGGTGGAAGCGATACAAAACTGATGAGTTTCGAAAACAATACAAAGAGGCTAGGGTAAAAGTAAACAAAAAGATAAAATCAGCAAAGAAAGAGCATTATAACATACAATTTAATAACTGTGTTAACTCAAAAAACAGATGGAACAAACTAAACCGGTTAGGTATTGGAAAGTGTAAGCGACAGACAGAGTCTGAGGTGGATGTCGAATTAATAACCAAAAAGTTTTTGGAAATAGATGTACCTGAAGCAACATGCAATCCGTACCTGAATACTCAACCCCTCTGTGATAATAGTTTTAGCTTTATATGTATAAACCAAAGTGATGTCCTAGCTAGTATTCTGCATGTCAAGTGTGATGCTGTTGGTCTCGATAATATGAGTCCAAAATTTGTTAAGCTTCTGCTCCCCTTAATGTTGCCCCATGTTACATATATTTTTAACACGGCTATTACAACGTCTTCATTTCCGTTAATATGGAAAAACGCCAAAATTTTCCCAATTCCTAAGCCAAACAATGACTATAGACCTATTTCAATATTACCTTTTCTTTCAAAAGTCTTTGAAAACCTTATGTCCTCACAGATTCCACTATACTTAGCTAATAATTCTCTACTTGACGAAAAACAATCAGGATTCCGTAAGAAAAGGAGTTGTATTACTGCAATCACTAAAATTGTAGAGGATGTAAGACAAGAACTGAACAGTAACTGCGTAACGTTTTTGACGCTCCTTGACCACAGCAAGGCTTTTGATTCTGTGAATCATAACATTCTCTGTACCAAGCTTAGGAATATGTTTAATTTCTCAACTAATGCGACGAAGCTTATTAGGTCGTACTTAACGAATAGGTTTCAAGCAGTCGTCTCTGGAACGCAAGTTTCTTCTCTCCGGAACTTATCCAGGGGAGTGCCACAGGGATCTGTGCTAGGCCCTTTATTGTTTTCTATATATGTCAATGATCTCCCTAGTATCTTGTCTGAGTGTGAAGTACATTTATATGCTGATGATGTCCAAATATATTTTAGTAGACCCGTAACTGAAATACATGACTGTGTCCGTATAAGTAATAAAATGTTGTGGCTAATTTAAAAATGGGCAAAGGAAAATGGCTTGGGTATAAATCCTAAAAAATCGAAGTGCTTGGTAATTGGTAAAAAGCAACGTTCAACACTTTCACTCCAAAAATTATATATAAACCATACGCCGATAAGCTATGAAGTGAATGCAGTTAATCTAGGCATAAAATTTAACAATACTTTATCAGGGAGCAACCATATAGTCAAAGCGAAAGGGCGTACATATGCTCTGCTGAGAAAATTTTCATTCTCCAAATCGTTCTTAACTGAGGAAGTTAGACTATTAATAGCCAAAGTTATCCTCGTGCCCACTCTCTTTTACGGAAATTGTGATGCGCGGGATTTGCGTACATTAACTGTAGCTTTTAATTCAGTTGTCCGTTATGTGTTTAACTTAAGACGTTTTGACCATGTATCAGAACTGACATATAAAATACTTGACCTTAACTTGACCTCCTGGATCGATCTCAGATTTTAATCTTCTTTCACAAAATAGTGACGAGTGGAGAACCAAAATATCTTTTCAATAAACTTACCCCAGCCACATCTGTAAGAACCAAAAATTACATATGCCCTCGAATACAAACACTGTGTTCGAGAAGGAAATTTTTCATAAATGGTATCCGGCTATGGAACAATCTACCGCACCAATACAAAACAATTAGGAGCGCAACTCAATTTTACAATAAAGTTAAAGATCTCTTAAAATACCAGTACACATAAGTATAAAAACTAAATAAAATAAAATAAAACAAAAAAAAACAAAACAAAAATAAAAAAATATAAATATATATATTTTAAAAACAATAATAATTGTAACTAAGAAACTACGAAAATTTTATGTTAGTCATTAATATTAATTAAGAGCGAGAGAAATTGTTAACTATAACTTAAAAAAATTAATAATATAAAATATCAACTCAATGTGACTAGCGCGATAATTATAAGTGTGCACTTGTAGCACTAGGATATAAATAAATAAAATAAAAATAAATAAATTTTTTCACACTTTATAAATAAAAATTGTGCGTGTGAAGAAACATAATTTGATTTCACGCATTGACGTCAATGCCTACATTTTAATTGTTCTAGGCTTTCACTTGTTCTTTATCGAATTTCGTTTTTATGAATCCAACTATCTTCTGATTTTGAAAAGCCTAGCTAACGCACAAGTACATAATCATCTTTTTGTTTCAGAATCTATTCAACAAGATAAGTATTAGGGAAATTTGTTTTTTTAATTTCTTGCTTATAGAAACCACCTTGAACTAGATTAAACTTCAAGTTCTCAAATAAATCTGTTGTGGGGGATGTATTTTATACTTTCCGAATTCGAAAAATTTCCGTTGTCCAGTTGGGGGTATATCCTTTTTCAAAGACATGTTTATATTTACTTATTCGTACATGATCCCCCTCTTTAAAGACCCCATTTGTAACCATTTTTAGATGATTGTATGATCTCATCAAAATCTGTTTTTCATTTTTAGCATTGACGTCAATAGGCTTCATTTTAATCGTTCTATGCTTCCTGTTATTATAATTATTAATCAACTCTTTGTATATTTGAAGCCAAGTATATTTTCCAGTAACACTAAAGTCACGCCACATAAGTTCTTTTAATGTTCTATTAAAACGTTCCACAATAGATGCTTTAAGAGTACTAAATGTTGAGTAATGATTAATTTCATATCTTTTCATCAGTTCTCTGAATTGTTTATTATAGACTTCATTTCCATTATCTGTTTGTAAGTTCTTTGGTACTCTACAACCAGATTTTATTATTTTTTCCATTGCTTTTGTAACTTCTTCATTTTTTGATTTTATTGCTTCACACCATCCATATTTAGAAAATGTATCTATTATTGTTAACAAATACCTATAGCCTTTATTTGATGATGCATATGCCCCCTGTTGGGGCGGTGCGGCTTGATCGATGAAATAATTGAAGCCCCAAGATTGAGTGGTACCCAAAAAACACGGGAGTATTTTGGGGTTTTTACGCGACGTGCGTAGATGTTTATTGTATCACTTTGAAACAAGAACTGGTTAAGCCTAACTTAACTTAAGCGCTCCAGAGCAGAGCGGAGACTTAGGGGAGAGATGGAGAGGGAGAGCGGACGGCAGTGCGAGCGCGCGAGATATAGAAATCTGGATAAAACTGCCGCTCGACACTGCCTCCTGAAATTAAACGGCCTTTTGGCGTGAACATTCTCCCCCCCCTTGCGAGGACACCCGTAGCAAGAACCTCAGGATAGTAGGCTCAGGAATATGTTGGAAGTATAGATCGGTCGTCCGGATGTAGGAGAGTGTGGTGGGCCTTTCCACACTTGTGGCAGTGATGACCACTGCGGCAGGAGTCCTTGGAATGATTGTGAGCCAAGCAATTGGAGCAGTACTTCTGGATATGTACTTCCTGAAGCCGATTCTGGGGACTTAGCCGTAGAAAGTGGTGGCACTTCCGTAGAGGATGGATCTTTTGGCAGACTCGGCATTGGTAGGATTTAATACCTCGAGTACGTCTGCCATCCAAGGCGGGGTATGGAACCCAATATTCGGATGGAGTATTCTTAGGAGGAACTTTTTGTACGGAAACTTGCGTTGAATAGGACGAAATGATGTGTGGAACTGAGGCGGATACTGGCCTTGGAGGGTCGGATGGAATCGTCGGAGTAGTAGGACCGCTGTTTCGATGCAGCAATGTGTGATGCCGATCTTGGCAAGTGAGACAGTTGTGAGCGCTTGTGCAATCCCGGAATTGATGGCTACTTGCAAAGCAATTGGAGCACAACTGCTTCCTTTGGATATAGGCTAAGCGATCTTCTACCGTCATCTGTAGGAAGCGTGGACATATACGCACGGGGTGGTTCTTCTTCGAACACAGATCGCAGCCTTTGCTTATCGTAACTAACCTTGTGTTGAAGGAATTTATTTTTGGAAACTCTGCCTCTCGATTTGTGTCTTTGGACTGGACGTGGTGGAAATTGGCAGATCGGAAGCTATCGACGGCCTCAAGAGTTAGATGGCGCTCCGTCAAATATGAATCAAGCTCAAGCCACGTAGGAATTTCGGCTTTATTTTGGATGGATTGCTCCCATAATGAGAGAGTGACCTTTGGTAGTTTTGTCAAGCACATATAAACCAGGATAGGGTCCCAATTCTCAATATTAACACCGGAAAATTTTAAGGAAGTTAAGCAACCTTGAAAAGTGCGTTGAAGTTCCTTTAAGGCTGCTCCCGACTCCTGGGCTATGGATTGCACATTGAAAAGTGTTTTCAGGTGACTGTTCACCTGCAATCGCTTGTTTTCGAAACGCTCAGTTAGGTTATTCCAGGCTGAGCGAAAGCCGTCATTGGTGAGTGGGGATCTTGAAACTATGGAATGAGCTTCGCCACTTGGTTTTGAATTTAAATGGAATAATTTTTCAACGGGCGTTAGACTCGGATTGTCTATGTATATTGCCGAGAAAAGGTCCCGGAAAGTCGGCCAGCGAAGATAATCGCCAGAGAAAACCTCTGTGTCGATAGGAGGGAGCCGACAGCCATAAGACGTGGAATTTTGGGACGAAGTTACTGGAGCTTGAGGTATTTGGGAGGAGCCTGTTTGGATTTGTTCCATCAGCTGCGCGGCAAATATTTCGTAAGTGGAGTACGTTTGGTAATACTTGGACTTTAGTATGGATTTTGTGTCTGCGGCGCTCTCGCCTGCAGCTATAATGCAGTCGGAGCATATGTCGTATGCTGCCTTTACCGATTGCCACAAGGAATTGAGGTGATCGCGACGGATTTTACAGGCGGATAACGTTGGTGTAGGAGCACCTGGAGCGTTCACAGTGGCCTCAAAGTGGATCAGACAGCTGTGGCCATAAATCGGGTTAAAGCGGATTTTACTGAGGTTGCCATGACGTTAAATAATTTAGAATTTTAGTTCTGATGTAAGGAAACGGATTGGAATCAAATTGGAATTTAGGAACCAATAAAGATTGTAAATATATACGGTCACACTGTCGGATAGGCAATAAATATTTATTATATCGGATGGTCGTACTTATGTAAGGAATTACGGACTTTAATATTTTTTGTTTGAAAGGAACACTTTTTGTGAGCTCTTGACCCACTGTGCACTGGCGATATACGTATGTATGTACACTGTACATATGTACATATGTGGGGTGCGAATAGCGGAATAACGTTGCGGGAATTGGAAAGACTTAGCTTATGTTTGTATGTCGGTGCGTTTGTTTGGCCCCATGCACAACTAATTTGCAAACGATTTGCTGGATTAAATTTGTGGAATTTGTAACTTTGTTCTTAATATTGGAAATAGTTTAGCCGTATTTGTAGGTCGAGAAAAGTAGTTGGAGTGGACTGTATTACAATATTTATGTAAATATACACACGCAGCTGGAACACAGTAAAAAATAAAGAGTGCAAATCTTAAGGAAAAATTTTATGACCGGGAATTTTTTACTGCGGCTGAGTTATATTTTACACACGATTGGAATTGAAAATATATTTGACAAATATTTTCGTTGAATAGTAGCACTGAAATATTTACTGGAATTGTTTCAAGTGTGCAACTGTGGGCAAAGGAATCTGGAATATTGTCGGGCACAAGTAACGGAATTGAAATACATATATTAAATGCCGTTGCGTCGGATTAATCTCTTTTGGATTTAGACAATATATCATACAGAAAGTTAGTCGAAATAGGGTTCGAAAAACTGGCTGTATGACCGGCAATTATAGTAAGCGGAACTTATCTGGAGTGTTTCAAGCCTGCTGGGACAAAATCAAAGGAAACTCCAGGAGAGGAAAGTCCAAAGATTTTGAAATCCTGCTCGAACTGGACCAAAATGTTGGGGCGGTGCGGCTTGATCGATTAAATAGTTGAAGCCCCAATATCGAGTGGTACCCAAAAAACACGGGAGTACTTTTGGGGTTTTTACGCGACGTGCGTAGGTGTTTATTCGTACACTTTAAAACATGAACTGGTTAAGCCTAACTTAACTTAAGCGCTCCAGAGCAGGGCGGAGACTTAGGGGAGAGATGGAGAGGGAGAGCGGACGGCAGTGCGAGCGCGCGAGATATAGAAATCTGGATAAAACTGCCGCTCGACACTGCCTCCTGAAATTAAACGCCCTTTTGGCGTGAACACCCCCATTTCAACCAAATCAGCGTGCCATAAATCATAATACCCTTTACTATAACTCTACGTCTTGGGAAATTTTATTTTCTATTTGATCAACATTTGTATTTTCGCTATTAAAATCAAAAAGATTGGGTGGGTTTGTAGTCGTTGCAGATGTAGTTGTTGAAGATGTTGTTGTTGTTGTTTCTTCTTCCAAAATTTCTCTTTTTAATGTAGTTTTTTCCAGATGTAGTTGTTGAAGATGTAGTTGTTTCTTCTTCTTCCTCCAGAATTCCCCTTCTCAATGTAGGTGTACTTACAGTTGCTGTAGTTGTTGACGGTGTACTTGCAGTTGCTGTGGTTGTTGTTGTTGCTGTAGTTGTTTCTTCTTCAACTGTGTTCGCACTTGTAATTGTTGTTAAGTCTTTTTCATTAATGCTTCTATTAATATCATTAAATATTTTAGTATCGAGTTCACTTCTTAAGTTTGTTTTCTCATTTTTATCACTTGTCTTGCTTATGAGATCCATAAAATATGGCTATCCTCTAGGATCTCAAATTTGAAGTCAATTTTAATGATTTTTTTTTTTGGAACAGTGACATACAACCCAATCGAGTTATTGGAAGTCGATGGGTTTTCAATTAAATTCATTTCATTGGTTAGTGGTATCCTTTTCACCATCGGATTAAAGAGGGAAAGTATTAAAAAAATATTATAAAAACCGTAATTTTTTTGTTTTTTCACAAGCGAACAAACGAACGAATGAGCAAACTATCCCGAAATTGAGTTGCGTGACCGAATGGATGAAAATTGAATACTTTTTGAAATTCTTCCCCCTTTATAGCCTCCAGATTTGTATATATAAATATATATACATGAGTTGATTTCTATGCTTCCACTTGTTGTTTTTGTGAATCTCACTATCTTTTGATTTTACAAAGTCTACAGAGTACACAACTATACAATCATCTTTTTGTTTCAGAATCTTTTGAGTCCAAGCAATTGCGTAGTTGCCATCCGAAATTTCCAATGAGCGAATAGTATCCAACGCTGCGTCCCTCAGGCATGATCGTAGATGCTGCAGCTTTTCTACGTTGGTGAGGTCCGGATGACTATCTATGATCGTGGTAAACATAGAATAAAAGTCAGTCCAATTTGCATAACCTCTAGCGAATTTTGGAAGCTCCAGTGGGGGCAGCAATGATGCTCTATGTCGAGGCTGACGCTGCTGGGGGCCGAAAACTCCCGGAGTGATGACGTCAGCAAAGGTTGAGTGCGAAAGAAGCTGTGAGGCGCGCTTTGAAATTTCGGATCGAACCGATGACTTCAGAATTACGAGAATGTCATCAAATTTCTCACTTAAATCACTTTCAATTTCCTCTAAGTCCAATTCTTCGAGCTCACCGAGCACCTTTTTAAATGACTCTTGAAGCTCATCCATCAACTCCAACCTCACATGAAGACCGGATTCGTCGCATGAAGTAAACGCCGAACTTGATAGGGAATCCACTAAACGCTCCACTCTATTAAATAAAGCCGTTGCCTTGCGCTTTAAAAATATTGCCCTGTTCGCATCAGCGGTAACATCTCCAAAAGTTCCCGTAGGCATGGCTACAACAACAACAGCAGACGAAATGCCCGAAATTCGGCTCTAGCGGGAAGATGAGCGCAAAGCAAACGAGGGAATAACAGCCCGTTACTTGGCTATGTACGCTTCTATGTAAATCTGATTTTGCGCCTTATATGTAAATTTCCGCAATCACTAACTGCTGTTTAATTATAGCGCTAACTGCGTTTAAGGCCTTATGATTGTTGCTCCGCCAATGCACCGCAGCCGCAAGAACGAAAAAAGTCAATAAACAGACTTATATGATTTGCACCTAGTATTATTTATGCACAAATCACGTCGGGGTCACCAATGTTGAACTAATAAGCTTTTTTATTAGTTATTATTGTATATATAAATATTTATATACATGAGTTGATTTCTATGCTTCCACTTGTTGTTTTTGTGAATCTCACTATCTTTTGATTTTACAAAGTCTACAGAGTACACAACTATACAATCATCTTTTTGTTTCAGAATCTTTTGAGTTCAAGTTCCATCCAAAATTCTTATCTGTACATGCTCTTTTAGTCTAGCCACACGCACAAGCTCATAATCAAGTTCCACCCAAAATTCTTATCTGTACATGCTCTTTTAGTCTAGCCACACGCACAAGCCCATAATCAAGTTCATTTCAAATTCTTTTCTGTACAACTTTACAACTCTCCCGTGTGCAGTCGCTTTATTGAAAATAAAATAAAAATAAATAAATAAACGATATTCCACGGAAAATAACATTTATAAAATTGAAGAAAGTCTATAACCGCCTAATATACCACCAGCCCTATCCGCGAACAACACAACATAGTGCTAGTGCAAAGTTGACTCTATAAGTCAGAAAATAAATTCTTGCTGAACAACAAGTGCGGTTGTGCGTGCACCTTCAGTGAGAGACAATCGGTGCGGCAGCATCTTCGGAGTGCAAGAGAGAAAAAGGTTGCCCCATCAGCTGCGCTATCGCCGATAAGGCAGCTATTCACTATTGTCGATAAGGCAGTTTGTCGGTAAAGCAGTGAGTGGTTGCAAGCTAAGCTACAACTTAAACTTAAAGATTAAATCCGAAAGATACAATACAAACACAACCGACCTAACCTTAACCAAATCAAACAACAAATACACTTAAAAAAGTCATGGGTTCTTCTGCTCCACCCACTAAACGTACCCGCAACAATGCTGGAACTGCCAGCGAACGCATCTCGGATGTAAATTCTCCTCAGCTTCTGGAGCTCCTAAAGACTCGCTTCGAGGAACAAACCGAGAAAATTGAGTCGGCCGTTCGGGAAGCTGAACAGCGAATGCTCAGAAGCCTTATGGATCGCTTGGACAAAATCGCCGGGGAAGTAAAACAAATGGATGCTCGTGTCCCGACGTTGGAGCGCGAGGTTGCCGATCTTCGCTCCATGAGGGACCGAATGGGTGAGCGGGTTGAGACGCTGAACCGGGAGGTAGAAAATCTACAAGCAGCAGGTCAGAGGTTGGGTGCACTGGAGGCCAGGCTGGCAACGCAATGCAGGGAGACTAGCTCGTGTGATCTGAGGGTTCATGGAGTTCCCTATGTCGAAGGTGAAGATCTCAGAGCGCTCTATCACAAGCTATGCTTTAATCTCCAGCTGACTCCACCACCAAAAGTCTGTGATATCTTCCGAGCCAGGAAATCACAACAAACACATGTGAATCCGGTAATAATAACTAAAATGCTAAACCCACGCGATAAGATCAAGCTGCTTGGTCAAGTCGGAATGTACAGGCGCGAGCACAAGAACTTAGCTTGCAGTTTCTGGGTTTCAATTCTCAGTCTAATGTCGATGTGATATGTGTGTCTGAGACGTGGTTTGTAAATGATCTATGTGATTCGTCTATTATTTGTGAAGGCTTTAATGTTTATCGGTCCGACCGTACTGGTCATGCAGGAGGAGTTGCTATATACCTGAATGTGAAGCTGAAATGTAAAGTGGTACTTAAACAGCCAAGTGACAGTACTATCGAATACATTCTATTAGAACTTCTCAATAAATCCCATGGAAAAACCCCTCTAGGTTGCATATATAGACCGAATCGGACAATTGACTACGGGTCATTACTTAATGTTGTTTCAGACATATCGTTGGAGTACACTGACATCATATTGGCAGGTGATTTTAACAGCAACCTATTGTCAGAAAGCCATCTCGTAGATAACTTTAAATCCCTAGGTTTGTTTTCCGTAAACGAAACGATTCCCACGCACTATAGCAGCCACTGTGATACATTACTTGACTAATTTTTTTTCAATGACCCTAGCAAAATCATACATTATGACCAGGTTTCTGTACCAGCCTTCTCCAGACATGACCTAATATTTTTAACATACGACTTGACCTTTGACAGCCAAATCAATTCTTTTACGTATAGAGATTACAAAAATATAAACTATAATGAATTAAAAACGGAATTTTTGTGTTGTGACTGGTCATGTATTTACCATCTTCGTCATGTAGATTGTCAATTAGAGGTTTTAACCAACAATGTCCAGTATTTGTTCAACAAGTTTGTGCCACTAAGGACCAAGGTGATTAAGCCAATGCAAAATCCATGGTTCAGTAGTGAAATTAAAAACCTAACCCGTCAGCGAGATGTAGCTTACCTCCGGTGGAAGCGATACAAAACTGATGAGTTTCGAAAACAATACAAAGAGGCTAGGGTAAAAGTAAACAAAAAGATAAAATCAGCAAAGAAAGAGCATTATAACATACAATTTAATAACTGTGTTAACTCAAAAAACAGATGGAACAAACTAAAACGGTTAGGTATTGGAAAGTGTAAGCGACAGACAGAGTCTGAGGTGGATGTCGAATTAATAACCAAAAAGTTTTTGGAAATAGATGTACCTGAAGCAACATGCAATCCGTACCTGAATACTCAACCCCTCTGTGATAATAGTTTTAGCTTTATATGTATAAACCAAAGTGATGTCCTAGCTAGTATTCTGCATGTCAAGTGTGATGCTGTTGGTCTCGATAATATGAGTCCAAAATTTGTTAAGCTTCTGCTCCCCTTAATGTTGCCCCATGTTACATATATTTTTAACACGGCTATTACAACGTCTTCATTTCCGTTAATATGGAAAAACGCCAAAATTTTCCCAATTCCTAAGCCAAACAATGACTATAGACCTATTTCAATATTACCTTTTCTTTCAAAAGTCTTTGAAAACCTTATGTCCTCACAGATTCCACTATACTTAGCTAATAATTCTCTACTTGACGAAAAACAATCAGGATTCCGTAAGAAAAGGAGTTGTATTACTGCAATCACTAATATTGTAGAGGATGTAAGACAAGAACTGGACAGTAACTGCGTAACGTTTTTGACGCTCCTTGACCACAGCAAGGCTTTTGATTCTGTGAATCATAACATTCTCTGTACCAAGCTTAGGAATATGTTTAATTTCTCAACTAATGCCACGAAGCTTATTAGGTCGTACTTAACGAATAGGTTTCAAGCAGTCGTCTCTGGAACGCAAGTTTCTTCTCTCCGGAACTTATCCAGGGGAGTGCCACAGGGATCTGTGCTAGGCCCTTTATTGTTTTCTATATATGTCAATGATCTCCCTAGTATCTTGTCTGAGTGTGAAGTACATTTATATGCTGATGATGTCCAAATATATTTTAGTAGACCCGTAACTGAAATACATGACTGTGTCCGTATAAGTAATAAAATGTTGTGGCTAATTTAAAAATGGGCAAAGGAAAATGGCTTAAGTATAAATCCTAAAAAATCGAAGTGCTTGGTAATTGGTAAAAAGCAACGTACAACACTTTCACTCCAAAAATTATATATAAACCATACGCCGATAAGCTATGAAGTGAATGCAGTTAATCTAGGCATAAAATTTAACAATACTTTATCAGGGAGCAACCATATAGTCAAAGCGAAAGGGCGTACATATGCTCTGCTGAGAAAATTTTCATTCTCCAAATCGTTCTTTACTGAGGAAGTTAGACTATTAATAGCCAAAGTTATCCTCGTGCCCACTCTCTTTTACGGCATAGAAATTTTTGGAAATTGTGATGCGCGGGATTTGCGTACATTAACTGTAGCTTTTAATTCAGTTGTCCGTTATGTGTTTAACTTAAGACGTTTTGACCATGTATCAGAACTGACATATAAAATACTTGACCTTAACTTGACCTCCTGGATCGATCTCAGATTTTAATCTTCTTTCACAAAATAGTGACGAGTGGAGAACCAAAATATCTTTTCAATAAACTTACCCCAGCCACATCTGTAAGAACCAAAAATTACATATGCCCTCGAATACAAACACTGTGTTCGAGAAGGAAATTTTTCATAAATGGTATCCGGCTATGGAACAATCTACCGCACCAATACAAAACAATTAGGAGCGCAACTCAATTTTACAATAAAGTTAAAGATCTCTTAAAATACCAGTACACATAAGTATAAAAACTAAATAAAATAAAATAAAACAAAAAAAAACAAAACAAAAATAAAAAAATATAAATATATATATTTTAAAAACAATAATAATTGTAACTAAGAAACTACGAAAATTTTATGTTAGTCATTAATATTAATTAAGAGCGAGAGAAATTGTTAACTATAACTTAAAAAAATTAATAATATAAAATATCAACTCAATGTGACTAGCGCGATAATTATAAGTGTGCACTTGTAGCACTAGGATATAAATAAATAAAATAAAAATAAATAAATTTTTTCACACTTTATAAATAAAAATTGTGCGTGTGAAGAAACATAATTTGATTTCACGCATTGACGTCAATGCCTACATTTTAATTGTTCTAGGCTTTCACTTGTTCTTTATCGAATTTCGTTTTTATGAATCCAACTATCTTCTGATTTTGAAAAGCCTAGCTAACGCACAAGTACATAATCATCTTTTTGTTTCAGAATCTTTTCAACAAGATAAGTATTAGGGAAATTTGTTTTTTTAATTTCTTGCTTATAGAAACCACCTTGAACTAGATTAAACTTCAAGTTCTCAAATAAATCTGTTGTGGGGGATGTATTTTATACTTTCCGAATTCGAAAAATTTCCGTTGTCCAGTTGGGGGTATATCCTTTTTCAAAGACATGTTTATATTTACTTATTCGTACATGATCCCCCTCTTTAAAGACCCCATTTGTAACCATTTTTAGATGATTGTATGATCTCATCAAAATCTGTTTTTCATTTTTAGCATTGACGTCAATAGGCTTCATTTTAATCGTTCTATGCTTCCTGTTATTATAATTATTAATCAACTCTTTGTATATTTGAAGCCAAGTATATTTTCCAGTAACACTAAAGTCACGCCACATAAGTTCTTTTAATGTTCTATTAAAACGTTCCACAATAGATGCTTCAAGAGTACTAAATGTTGAGTAATGATTAATTTCATATCTTTTCATCAGTTCTCTGAATTGTTTATTATAGACTTCATTTCCATTATCTGTTTGTAAGTTCTTTGGTACTCTACAACCAGATTTTATTATTTTTTCCATTGCTTTTGTAACTTCTTCATTTTTTGATTTTATTGCTTCACCCCATCCATATTTAGAAAATGTATCTATTATTGTTAACAAATACCTATAGCCTTTATTTGATGATGCATATGCCCCCTGTTGGGGCGGTGGGGCTTGATCGATGAAATAATTGAAGCCCCAAGATTGAGTGGTACCCAAAAAACACGGGAGTATTTTGGGGTTTTTACGCGACGTGCGTAGATGTTTATTGTATCACTTTGAAACAAGAACTGGTTAAGCCTAACTTAACTTAAGCGCTCCAGAGCAGAGCGGAGACTTAGGGGAGAGATGGAGAGGGAGAGCGGACGGCAGTGCGAGCGCGCGAGATATAGAAATCTGGATAAAACTGCCGCTCGACACTGCCTCCTGAAATTAAACGGCCTTTTGGCGTGAACATTCTCCCCCCCCCCCCTTGCGAGGACACCCGTAGCAAGAACCTCAGGATAGTAGGCTCAGGAATATGTTGGAAGTATAGATCGGTCGTCCGTATGTAGGAGAGTGTGGTGGGCCTTTCCACACTTGTGGCAGTGATGACCACTGCGGCAGGAGTCCTTGGAATGATTGTGAGCCAAGCAATTGGAGCAGTACTTCTGGATATGTACTTCCTGAAGCCGATTCTGGGGACTTAGCCGTAGAAAGTGGTGGCACTTCCGTAGAGGATGGATCTTTTGGCAGACTCGGCATTGGTAGGATTTAATACCTCGAGTACGTCTGCCATCCAAGGCGGGGTATGGAACCCAATATTCGGATGGAGTATTCTTAGGAGGAACTTTTTGTACGGAAACTTGCGTTGAATAGGACGAAATGATGTGTGGAACTGAGGCGGATACTGGCCTTGGAGGGTCGGATGGAATCGTCGGAGTAGTAGGACCGCTGTTTCGATGCAGCAATGTGTGATGCCGATCTTGGCAAGTGAGACAGTTGTGAGCGCTTGTGCAATCCCGGAATTGATGGCTACTTGCAAAGCAATTGGAGCACAACTGCTTCCTTTGGATATAGGCTAAGCGATCTTCTACCGTCATCTGTAGGAAGCGTGGACATATACGCACGGGGTGGTTCTTCTTCGAACACAGATCGCAGCCTTTGGTTATCGGAACTAACCTTGTGTTGAAGGAATTTATTTTTGGAAACTCTGCCTCTCGATTTGTGTCTTTGGACTGGACGTGGTGGAAATTGGCAGATCGGAAGCTATCGACGGCCTCAAGAGTTAGATGGCGCTCCGTCAAATATGAATCAAGCTCAAGCCACGTAGGAATTTCGGCTTTATTTTGGATAGATTGCTCCCATAATGAGAGAGTGACCTTTGGTAGTTTTGTCAAGCACATATAAACCAGGATAGGGTCCCAATTCTCAATATTAACACCGGAAAATTTTAAGGAAGTTAAGCAACCTTGAAAAGTGCGTTGAAGTTCCTTTAAGGCTGTTCCCGACTCCTGGGCTATGGATTGCACATTGAAAAGTGTTTTCAGGTGACTGTTCACCTGCAATCGCTTGTTTTCGAAACGCTCAGTTAGGTTATTCCAGGCTGAGCGAAAGCCGTCATTGGTGAGTGGGGATCTTGAAACTATGGAATGAGCTTCGCCACTTGTTTTTGAATTTAAATGGAATAATTTTTCAACGGGCGTTAGACTCGGATTGTCTATGTATATTGCCGAGAAAAGGTCCCGGAAAGTCGGCCAGCGAAGATAATCGCCAGAGAAAACCTCTGTGTCGATAGGAGGGAGCCGACAGCCATAAGACGTGGAATTTTGGGACGAAGTTACTGGAGCTTGAGGTATTTGGGAGGAGCCTGTTTGGATTTGTTCCATCAGCTGCGCGGCAAATATTTCGTAAGTGGAGTACGTTTGGTAATACTTGGACTTTAGTATGGATTTTGTGTCTGCGGCGCTCTCGCCTGCAGCTATAATGCAGTCGGAGCATAAGTCGTATGCTGCCTTTACCGATTGCCACAAGGAATTGAGGTGATCGCGACGGATTTTACAGGCGGATAACGTTGGTGTAGGAGCACCTGGAGCGTTCACAGTGGCCTCAAAGTGGATCAGACAGTCAGCTGTGGCCATAAATCGGGTTAAAGCGGATTTTACTGAGGTTGCCATGACGTTAAATAATTTAGAATTTTAGTTCTGATGTAAGGAAACGGATTGGAATCAAATTGGAATTTAGGAACCAATAAAGATTGTAAATATATACGGTCACACTGTCGGATAGGCAATAAATATTTATTATATCGGATGGTCGTACTTATGTAAGGAATTACGGACTTTAATATTTTTTGTTTGAAAGGAACACTTTTTGTGAGCTCTTGACCCACTGTGCACTGGCGATATACGTATGTATGTACACTGTACATATGTACATATGTGGGGTGCGAATAGCGGAATAACGTTGCGGGAATTGGAAAGACTTAGCTTATGTTTGTATGTCGGTGCGTTTGTTTGTCACCTGCACAACTAAATTGCAAACGATTTGCTGGATTAAATTTGTGGAATTTGTAACTTTGTTCTTAATATTGGAAATAGTTTAGCCGTATTTGTAGGTCGAGAAAAGTAGTTGGAGTGGACTGTATTACAATATTTATGTAAATATACACACGCAGCTGGAACACAGTAAAAAATAAAGAGTGCAAATCTTAAGGAAAAATTTTATGACCGGGAATTTTTTACTGCGGCTGAGTTATATTTTACACACGATTGGAATTGAAAATATATTTGACAAATATTTTCGTTGAATAGTAGCACTGAAATATTTACTGGAATTGTTTCAAGTGTGCAACTGTGGGCAAAGGAATCTGGAATATTGTCGGGCACAAGTAACGGAATTGAAATACATATATTAAATGCCGTTGCGTCGGATTAATCTCTTTTGGATTTAGACAATATATCATACAGAAAGTTAGTCGAAATAGGGTTCGAAAAACTGGCTGTATGACCGGCAATTATAGTAAGCGGAACTTATCTGGAGTGTTTCAAGCCTGCTGGGACAAAATCAAAGGAAACTCCAGGAGAGGAAAGTCCAAAGATTTTGAAATCCTGCTCGAACTGGACCAAAATGTTGGGGCGGTGCGGCTTGATCGATTAAATAGTTGAAGCCCCAATATCGAGTGGTACCCAAAAAACACGGGAGTACTTTTGGGGTTTTTACGCGACGTGCGTAGGTGTTTATTCGTACACTTTAAAACATGAACTGGTTAAGCCTAACTTAACTTAAGCGCTCCAGAGCAGGGCGGAGACTTAGGGGAGAGATGGAAAGGGAGAGCGGACGGCAGTGCGAGCGCGCGAGATATAGAAATCTGGATAAAACTGCCGCTCGACACTGCCTCCTGAAATTAAACGCCCTTTTGGCGTGAACACCCCCATTTCAACCAAATCAGCGTGCCATAAATCATAATACCCTTTACTATAACTCTACGTCTTGGGAAATTTTATTTTCTATTTGATCAACATTTGTATTTTCGCTATTAAAATCAAAAAGATTGGGTGGGTTTGTAGTCGTTGCAGATGTAGTTGTTGAAGATGTTGTTGTTGTTGTTTCTTCTTCCAAAATTTCTCTTTTTAATGTAGTTTTTTCCAGATGTAGTTGTTGAATATGTAGTTGTTTCTTCTTCTTCCTCCAGAATTCCCCTTCTCAATGTAGGCGTACTTACAGTTGCTGTAGTTGTTGACGGTGTACTTGCAGTTGCTGTGGTTGTTGTTGTTGCTGTAGTTGTTTCTTCTTCAACTGTGTTCGCACTTGTAATTGTTGTTAAGTCTTTTTCATTAATGCTTCTATTAATATCATTAAATATTTTAGTATCGAGTTCACTTCTTAAGTTTGTTTTCTCATTTTTATCACTTGTCTTGCTTATGAGATCCATAAAATATGGCTATCCTCTAGGATCTCAAATTTGAAGTCAATTTTAATGATTTTTTTTTTTGGAACAGTGACATACAACCCAATCGAGTTATTGGAAGTCGATGGGTTTTCAATTAAATTCATTTCATTGGTAAGTGGTATCCTTTTCACCATCGGATTAAAGAGGAAAAGTATTAAAAAAATATTATAAAAACCGTAATTTTTTTGTTTTTTCACAAGCGAACAAACGAACGAATGAGCAAACTATCCCGAAATTGAGTTGCGTGACCGAATGGATGAAAATTGAATACTTTTTGAAATTCTTCCCCCTTTATAGCCTCCAGATTTGTATATATAAATATATATACATGAGTTGATTTCTATGCTTCCACTTGTTGTTTTTGTGAATCTCACTATCTTTTGATTTTACAAAGTCTACAGAGTACACAACTATACAATCATCTTTTTGTTTCAGAATCTTTTAAGTTCAAGTTCCATCCAAAATTCTTATCTGTACATGCTCTTTTAGTCTAGCCACACGCACAAGCTCATAATCAAGTTCCACCCAAAATTCTTATCTGTACATGCTCTTTTAGTCTAGCCACACGCACAAGCCCATAATCAAGTTCCGTTCAAATTCTTTTCTGTACATGCTTTTTTTCACACTTTATAAATAAAAATTGTGCGTGTTAAGAAACATAATTTGATTTCACGCATTGACGTCAATGCCTACATTTTAATTGTTCTAGGCTTTCACTTGTTCGTTATCGAATTTCGTTTTTATGAATCCAACTATCTTCTGATTTTGAAAAGCCTAGCTAACGCACAAGTACATAATCATCTTTTTGTTTCAGAATCTTTTCAACAAGATAAGTATTGTGGGGGATGTATTTTATACTTTCCGAATTCGAAAAATTTCCGTTGCCCAGTTTGGGGTATAGCCTTTTCAAAGACATGTTTATATTTACTTAATCGTACATGATCCCCCTCCTTAAAGACCCCATTTGTAAACATTTTTAGATGATTGTATGATCTCATCAAAATCTGTTTTTCATTTTTAGCATTGACGTCAATAGGCTTCATTTTAATCGTTCTATGCTTCCTGTTATTATAATTATTAATCAACTCTTTGTATATTTTAAGCCAAGTATATTTTCCACTAACACTAAAGTCACGCCACATAAGTTCTTTTAATGTTCTATTAAAACGTTCCACAATAGATGCTTTAAGAGTACCAAATGTTGAGTAATGATTAATTTCATATCTTTTCATCAACACTCCAAATTGTTTATTATAGAATTCATTTCCATTATCTGTTTGTAAATTCTTTGGTACTCCACGACCAGATTTTATTATTTTTTCCATTGCTTTTGTAACTTCTTCTGCATTTTTTGATTTTATTGCTTCACCCCATCCATATTAAGAAAATTTATCTATTACTGTTAGCAAATACCTATAGCCTTTATTTGATGATGCATATGCCCCCATTTCAACCAAATCAGCCTGCCATAAATCATTAATACCCTTTACTATAACTCTACGTCTTGGGAAATTCTTGAATGATGGGCGATGTAACTCATTTACAATATCTCGTTTACTCATAGCTTTATTTTATCTGGTATAAATGGTTTCTTCTCTAAAGATTCAGTTTCACCTTTTAAAACTGAGGTTGGTACAATTATATAATTGAAAATGTTACTTTCTATTTCATTTATATCCTCCACTACCTTATTAAAAGTTTTTAGAAATTTCACTCACTTTTCCCTCAATATTATTGATTCGAGGTCTTAATCTAAAGATTTGTTGTTTCTGCGGTTGCTTAGAAATTTCATTAGATGTGTTCTGTACTAGTTTAATTAT
This sequence comes from Drosophila suzukii, assembly GCF_043229965.1. Lineage (NCBI taxonomy): Eukaryota > Metazoa > Arthropoda > Insecta > Diptera > Drosophilidae > Drosophila > Drosophila suzukii. The sequence continues at coordinate 32,869,449 of NC_092082.1, read as the reverse complement.
TTCATCATCAATATAAATCTTTGTTGCAATATCATTTTCATGAATGGGTGGTAGGGAATTTTTAAATCGTTTCCTCTGAACATTTAAATGTCCATCATAATCATTAAGTATACTTTAAAATTTTTCTAGACCTTTTGTTATATCTCTTGAGTACTCTTTCTCATTTAAAAAACAACCAAACTTATCAACTGACATTTTAATTATAAAAGAAATAATGAAAGAGTGGTATATTTATGTATGATCCACATTAATTGTTAAAACTTCTTCGTTTTCACGATGTGCAAATGGACTTTTCCGAAGTATTATTCCATCTATTTGTGTCTGACCAGAACGAATGATTGGTGGAGGTTTTTTTAAATGTTTGTTAATGAATTTGTTAAAATTTTCCAATTTATCAACAAACTCTTTTATTGAATTATGTATATACTCCATTTGAGTTATCATTTTTATTACTTTACTTTCCAGCTCTGATACTCTTTTATTTCGTAGTTGAAATGATTTAGTTATTGTTTTTATTTGATAATAATATATTATTTTTGCTTCCCGCAATTCTTCTATTATTGAAAGAATTTCATTAGTATGGTTATTATTACCAGCAGCTCTCGATGCCATTAAAACTTGCAATCTTTCAACAAGTTCATTAACATTATCCCAATATACATAGTTTGGTGGTATTTTTTGTAGTCTCATATACCCAGAACCAGTAAATTCTTCATTTACTGAAGATGATATTAATGGTTTAATAATTGAAGAATATTTTTTAGAACGATTCCCCTTTACTTGACCATCTGGTTGATAGTTTCTTTTGTGAGCACTTGTTTCAATTAAAATGTTTTTATATGATTCTAAATCATTCTTAATATAATCCTTAGGACTATTATGAAAAATTAAAGAGTATAGACCTGGTGATAGAGTCCATAAATTTCCACTTCCTAATTCCATTAAATTTTTTTTAATTTGAAGTGTTGTATTACCCAACATTAAAATATTATTTTCTTCTCTTGGTCCATAACTATTGTCTAAAATCTTTTCTTGCTTTAACTGATTAATGTTGAGATTGTACTTCACCCCGGTATCTTCATATACACTTTCATTTAAATCATCTGTGTGAGACTGTTGTGAAACATCGGATTCATCTATAAGAGACTGTTGAGCAACATCGGATTCATCTATATGAGAGTGACTCTCGCTATCACTTTCGATTACTCTCTCGTGTACCCTTTTTTACCTTTTAGGTACTCTTATTTTCTCTTCCTTGAACTTAGTCTTAATATAATGTGTATCATTAATATATTCTTTTTTATTCAATTTTTTATTTTCAGTGAGTAATTCATGTAAAGGTTCTATAATAGGTTTTAAAGTTCCCTCCAAATTTGATTCGTTCTCATTATACCCGTTACTCGTAGAGTAAAAGGGTATACTAGATTCGTCGGAAAGTATGTAACAGGCAGAAGGAAGCGTTTCCGACCCCATAAAGTATATATATTCTTGATCAGGATCACTAGCCGAGTCGAGCTAGCCATGTCCGTCTGTCCGTCTGTCTGTCCGGATGAACGCTGAGATCTCGGAAACTATGAGAGCTAGGCTATTGAGATTTGGCGTACAGATTCCTGAGCTTCTTACGCAGCGCAAGTTTGTTTCAGTAGACTGCCACGCCCACTCTAACGCCCACAAACCGCCCAAAACTGTAACTCCTACAGTTTTGATGCTAGATAGAAAATTTTAACTGAAATGTATTGTTCTCATCAATACCTATCGATTGACCAAAAAAAAAAGTTGCCACGCCCACTTAAACGCCCACAAACCGCGAAAACCTGTGACGCCTGCAATTTGCATGCTAGATAAAAAACTTTAACTGAAATGTATTGGTCTCATCAATACCTATCGATTGACCCAAAAAAAAGTTGGCCACGCCCACTTTAACGCCCACAAACCGCAAAAACCTGTGACGCCCACAATTTTCATGCTAGATAAAAAATTTTCACTGAAATGTATTGGTCTGGTCAATACCTATCGATTGATCCAAAAAAAATTTGCCACGCCCACTCTAACGCCCATAACGCTTAAATCTGTATACCGCCGGTAGGTGGCGCATTTTAATCTCGCTTTGCTGCTTGCATATCTCCATTAACTGAGTAACGGGTATCTGATAGTCGAGGTACTCGACTATAGCGTTCTCCCTTGTTTTTTATTTGTTTCAATTCATCAAATTTTATTTTTAATGAATTTCTACTTTTCGTCCACTGTTCTAAAAGTTAACGCTTCATTGTTGTCGTTTTCTCTGATACTCTTGTGCTACTGGGAAAAATGTACTATAATTTAAATATTTATAACAAAGGGTTTGAGTTTGAGTTTTATGAAATTTTATTTATATTTTTATATATCAAAATAGATACATTAATAATATTAAAAATGAACACATTTTAAGCTTTGTTTAATTCTAAATAGAGGTTGTTATCATTCATTTTAATAACACAAAAAAGATTATCCTTTATATATTCAATTGTTGAATCCTCTAAAGTTGAGTATCGTTCGGCAAGTACAGCATATACTCTTCAAGTTCAAGAGTGAGGGCCATTCCAAAGCTGGTTTTCTTACGTTTAGCTCGTCGAATAGTCGAATTGGTGCGTTACCATTAAAACCCTTGAGTACTTTCATCATTTCCGGATTGACCATTTGTAGTTGTCGCCATTGTAGTTGTATCTTCTCGTAGTTGTTGTTTTCAGCTGTTTTAAGCAGTTGTAGATTTTTTTGATGTTGTTGTTTTACTGTTTTAACTGTTGTTGTTTTTGATGTTTGCAAGATGTTTTAGGTTGAAACTTTAGGTTGAGAACGTTTTTGCTTGAAACTTTTAGGTTGAGACTGTTTGCAGGTGATTTTTAAATGTGAGTTAGAATAGCTTTTGATCGAATTTGTATGGCTTAAGGTAAACTAGCCGTCCCTTTTCTATCTCATTCTTGATTAAGAATCGACCAATCATAGCAGCAAATAGCATGTAAATAGGGCGGGTTTCAAGAATCATAGAGAAATTACTTGACCATAAAGAAAAAGTTAGGGTGGGATAGAGAGAAAGAATTGGAGGGACAGGTGTCAACAGTTGGTACTATTAAAGGCTTGTTTTCTTTCATAGTTATTATAAATGCTATTCCCCAAGTACTTCACAATTTCTTTTGGGGGTTTTAAAGTTCCAAAACTATCAAAGTAATGTATACTCTTTTTATTATAAGCTAAACAATGTGTACCATTTGATGAACTATCATCTAGGTTTATAATTCCTGACTCTTCTCTCCAAGGAGATTTTGGTAGTAAGTCTCTCATGAACACACCTCGGAAATGTGGAATGTACTTTTGAGAAAAATTCAAAATTTCGAAATTTGAAAGAAGTTTTTTAAGATATAATTCATAACCTTTTCTATAAGGTTTAAGAGACATACCTTCACCCAATTTAATACTTTCCATTTTTTTATTATGTCGTTTACTCTCTTCTAATTGTTTTTTTCCCCATATTTGCTTTATTGATAGTTTTAGCAATGGCTGCACTACCAGAGGCGAGACTACCTAATGCACTTAGTGCACTCAAAATGAGGACAATAGGTTAAAAACCACCAATTTTCAGTACATTAATAATGCGAGGAACCTTAATATTTCTTTTATTTCTACCAATTGATTTATTGACTGCTTTACGCGCAACCTTAATTGCACTCATTAGATCTAGTGGTCTCTGAGTTTTCAATGCTCGTATTCCTGTTTGGATAACATTTCAAAAACTCTTTACCTTTGATTTCCTTTTCTTAAACTTTCTCTTTGTTCCCTTTTTCACACCCATTCCGAATTTCTTTTTTGTTTTCATTATTTTGTAACTAAGTATGCTGCTGTTTTCTCTGCAATACTACTATCTTTTGAACCAACACGTTCCCACGCTTTATTTATTAATACTGCGTCAGCCTTATGTCGATCAGCTAGATCCTTATATTGTGAATATGCAATATCATGTACTTTACAAGCTTCATCCAATTGATTTATCCCACGAGCACCGCGCTTCAACCTTTGTTTTAGCTTTGTTTCAGGTCCACAAAAATTATAACCAGGAATATGTGCTTCAAATGGAAGTGTGTTAATTATTTTGTTGATAATACCACTACCTCGTTTCAAGTTTGAACTCTGACTGAAACAATTATAAAAACTTTTACCCATTTTATATAATGTTTAATCAAGGAGCATTTCTCATCGAATAAACTACATTACACACGTGAATATGCGTTTAATACGTCAAAAACAGGAAATCTGTGTTAGAAATATAGAGGATGGTGATCACTCATTTACAAATTCAGTTCCAAAACATAGTTACTTATTACCCAATACTATAAGAGCATTGGAACAAATGTTATGCTCAGTCGGGCTTAAATTTGAGAATATATATGTAATCTCAAAGAGTTCATATCAACCAAAGTATGAGTATTTAGAGAAACTAATTAAACCGATAAAGGGAGTGGAATATTATACGAAGAAGTTTTACCACCCGCTAAGGCTAAAGAAAACTCTATTATCATTTTTGATGATGTTGCTTGTGAAAAACAAAACAACATTCGTTCATATTTCTGTATGGGACGTCATAAAAATATAGATTCTTTTTATGTCTATGTCAAACATATACTCATATTCCAAAATATCTAATACGTGATAACGCGAATATGATTATAATGTTTAAACAAGATTTAAATATGCGTCATATATATCGTGATGATGTAAATACTGATATGTTCTATGATTCATTTATGAAAATTTGTCAAAAGTGTTGGAGTGATAAATACGGATTCCTCATAATAAGTAAAGATAAGATATGGAAAAAAGAAGATACAGGAAGGGTTTTAATGAATTTCTAATTATTTGAGAATATAAGTTTCATTCTGAAAGCTATATTTTCACAGCACATTATTAGATTCCAAAATGAGTAGAACATTCACTCTTACATTAAATGGCAATGAACCCATTACAAGCATTTCTTATTTCCCACCCATTGAACTGACAAATGGTGAATATGAGTGTGCACTCATTCACTTTCATATGTACAACTCTATACCCAATGTTGATATAAATAATAATCTATTTCATATTGGTGATAAAGTAATTCAACTTCATTCCAAAATATCTAATACGTGATAGCGCGAATATGATTATAATGTTTGTAGGGTATTACAAATTAAAATGTTTATTTCGGGTATAGTTAAGTAAATGAAAGAAACAAAGGTATTTTATTTAAACTCCACGACTTTCGCACTCTATGAATGACACGACTTCCTCTGAAAAAATATCCACATCAACTGACTTGCTTACATTTTTAAGGCGTTATTTTTAATGAAAGAGGGTGATGGATATAGATCACTTTGATGAAAAGGGATAGGAACTTTTTTGCGTTTTTGGCTGATGAAGAATGCTTGAGGTTGCGGAACTCTGAACAGTGTGTCCCCATATAAAATTAAATAGGTTGCTGTAAATCCCTCAATGTATCCATATCCCACAATCGGCTATCCTGAATCTTCATTCGCCCCTGAATGAACGCCATTTTTTCATATATTCGGCTGCTGTCGTAGAAATATTTATGCCTGTGGTAATGTGTAGAAGCTGGATTCCTTCACGGTTGCAGTTCCCCTAAAGAGTCCTGAAGTAAAAGCGGTGCCCTTGTCACTAACTATTCGGCGAGGATTGCCAAAAACTGATGCTTGCTTTTCCAGTTTTTCTAAGACTTCTTCGGTTCCAGTCGACTTTGTTGGATAAAGCCAAACAAACTTGGAAAATCCATCCACGACAGCCAAAATGTGGTTATAGCGTTTCTTCGTGTCGGTGAGGGGTCCAACGTGGTCGATGTGATAAGTTCCGAGAGGTTCCTGATGGGACTGAGTAACCCTTCCTCTTTTCCACGCTTGGAGTCGATTATCAGGCATTCCACGCGTCCTTTGACAACTCGTTCTACCTTCTGTTGGATTCCAGGGATGTAATACGACTTTTCTAGAATATCGCGAGTCTTCTTTATACCGAAGTGGCCCTCCTTGAGTGCTACCCTGATAATTTCCTCTTCCATTAAATTAGGAACAACTAACAGCTCAAGAACTGCGTCCTTGTACAGGATATTATTTTTTAGGAAATAGTCTTCGTAGTCATCGTTGTTGGTTAATTGGGATTTTACAGGTTTTATCCAGCTATCGTTGTCCTCCTTCTTGATCGTCATTGCGAAGGCGATGCAATCGGTAACCACAGTAAAAGGTTTACCAAGGAGGTAAACTCGCCATTTTTTCAACTCATTTACGATTGCTAAAACCTCGAGCTCGTAGGAACTGTACTTTTCTTCACAACCGTTTGTCTTCCTGCTCATAAACTCTTCAGGATGGAACTGCTGATCCTCCGAGTCTCTCTGCATTAAAATGCCTCCAAAGCCATACTTGCTTGCATCTATATGCACTTTGGTTGTGGCTATCGGATCGAACAGTTTGAGTACTGGTGCTGACACTAGTAGCTGTTTCAAGAGGTTAAACGAAAGTAATCCTTGCTCTGTCAACGTGAGATTTCTGTCGTCCTTTTTGTTGCTTTTCATCCGAAGAAGGTCGCTTAAAGGTTTTGCTGTGAGGGCGTAGTCTTTAATGAAGCGCCGCATATATGACGTCAGACCCAAGTACCGCTGCAAAGCTTGTCTGCTTTGAGGAATTGGAAAATTGACGACTGCTTTAGTCTTCTCGTTGGTGGGTGCTATAGTTCCGTTCTCAATAGTGTAGCCTAAGAAATTGATCTTGCTCTGAGAAATTGTGCTTTTTCCCACTTGATTCGTAATCCAGCCCTCGAAGCTACGCTCAATACTTTCTCAGACGCCTTTAGTCCATCAGATTCGTTCTTAGTTGGCACGATTATATCGTCCATATAGACAACGATCGTGTGCGCTTGAATGAGATCCCTCAACGTAGCCGGACATATCGGCAGAATACAGTAGGAGAATTTGAGATACCAAACGGTACATGAGTAAATTCGTACTACCCGTTATGCGTCACGAACGCTGTGAACTTCCTGGATTCTTCGTCAATGGGCACATGAAAGAATCCGTTCATCATGTCCAGGGTTGTGAATATTTTAGAGCCCTGCAACCTGTCGAGAACATCGTCAATTAGACTCATCGGAAAATGGTCCTTCTTAATTTTTTGATTGAGTCGACGATAATCGCAACAAAATCGTCTGGATCCGTTCTTTTTAGCTACCAGTACCACTGGCGAAGCATACTCTGAGGAGCTGGGTACAATAATTCCCTCTGCCAACCACTTCTGCACTTGCTTTTCTATGAAACACTTGTTCTCGTATGACGTGCGTCTTGGGCGTTGATAGACAGGAATGCCGTCTTCCAAAACGATTCTCATGCTTACTGGAGACTCTATCGATTTTATTGGCATGTACTCTGTAACAAGCTGCTGTACCTTTAGCTTTTAGCAATCGTCTAATTTAAATAAGTTAATTTTATCAAGGACAGAACTTTCCTCGACTATCTCCGTGACACACATTTTATTAAATGTCGATGCTAAGTCTCTCTCTATTGCCCTGAACTCGACGCCGTTGGAACTGAAAATAACGTCGACTGATTGTAGCACATCGTTTCCCACAATCGCAGCGTACTCGAGTTCATTTTGTTTAGCGACATGGAAAGTTACTGAGAAGCATACGCCATCTGCTTCAAGATCGACGTCAAAGCATCCTACGGTCACAAGTTCACCCTTGCCGATACCTCTCAGGTGCTTAACTTTTGGCTTTAGCTTCAAGCCGTCAAAACTTTTGAAAATGTCCTCTCTCATCAAACACAAGTCACATCCCGAATCAATCATTGCTATGAATGTCACTTTCTCAGCTTTCATCTTTTTGCAAATGAGTCCCTTCGCAGCCTTCTCTTCCAGCACGTTTGCAAGCTCTTTCTTATTGGAAATAGTTGCTTTCTTCTCATCGCAATTTTTAGAAATGTGTCCTTTCTTGTTGCACTTGTAACATATTACTTCGCCCTTGCAATCCTTAGCAATATGGCCTTCGCTGTTACACTTGAAGCATTTTCTTAAAAAATTGCTCTGAGTCTGTTTACCTGTCGATTCCCTGTTAAAATTGTCTTTAGAATTTCCCTTACCCTTCATCTTTTCGTAAATAAATACTTCTTCTTTAAGTTCCCTAATGGATTTCGCTCGATACAACCCTGCCTTGTTGATCTTGCTATCTGGGATGCCATCTACGAAGTATGATACTAGACTTTCCTCATCAAGATTTATTGGTTTGCTGATCTCCATTAAACTATAGAGATATTCGATGCATGTCTCTTTTGGTTGTTTTTGCCTTTGGCGAAAAATCTTGTGTATCTCTACCGAACATAGGTTTTTACCGAATTCTTCCTTCAACGCGTTTTTCAGCTCAATCCAACCCCTAACTCCACTTGTACTTTTGATAAAAAGCTTGGCTGCTCCAATCAGAAGTTGCTTAGCATAAATGAATTTCTGCACATTATAGACAGCCAGTGATTGACGTCTTCTTGTTCGGAGCCTGAAAATGATGAAACACTGTCTTGAATATCGCGTAGGATAAATCTCGAGCTACTAGGTTGAACCGCTTCTTGGTAATTGGAAGAACCACTTACACTCGCACCATCCTCATCAGCATCGTCGTCCTCATCGTCAGCCACAACTAATCCATAATGATCGAACAACCGATCCAGCAAAGCTCATTTTCTGCCAGTTGTATTCAAACCTAGTTCGGATAACTTTGCCCTTAGAAAAGGCACTGTCATAGCGAGGATCGTTCTAGCATCCATGGTAAAGCGTTTAAGCCGTTTACAAACAGTGGTACAATTCAATATTTAAATATAATGATACAAAGTAATAATTTAATTAACGTTAAACCATTCGTGTGATCAAAAAAAGTTCGAATCAGATTAAATATGTGAAATCGCCTCAGTCGCTCACCACGCCCAATTGGATTTTTCTGTCTTCTACAACTGCTTGAATTTTTGCCAATTCCAGTCCACTCAGCTACTCCAGCTCGTACTCTTCTACAATGTCGACACACCGCACTGCTTGAACGTCTCGTCCACTTTTTACAAATTGCGTCGTTTGCAAGTTCTTGCAGCTGCTCTTTTCGCCACAGGGAAACTTTTGTTGTAGCAAAAGTAGCAAGTGGCCACTCTGTTGCTGTATGTCGTCCTTCTCTTCTCTCGCCAATAACACCCTCGCCTTCGTTGCAAGGATCACCTCTCGTTATCCTCCTCTCACAGGTAATGGCTACCTTCGTTTTCACCTGCGACCGTGTCGTCAAGATTCGATCACAGGCACTGCATCAAATTGTCGTCGAAATTTTTTTTCGTCGTGTTTCATCAGAATGGCTTTTCTTTCTATACTGCGTACATTACTTCGTTGCGAGTTTTAACGCCTTAGATTTGTGGGCACTAACACAATCAAGTTTTGCACAAATTTTGGCAATTTTTTTTGTGGTCTTCGTAATCATTCAAACTCTTCTAATACACAAATCTGCTAGTCGATTTGTTTAACTGTTCAGATTTTTATCGGCTTCAATTGTTTCTATAACAGGTACTTCCCCCGCTTTGAACTTGTTCTTTTCAGTTTTTGCTTCGTTCTTTGTCGCGGCAGTTTTTCGATGTGTTAACGCACAGCTTTCTCTATGTTCTTTGTCGCGGCAGTTTTTCGATGTGTTAACGCACAGTTTTCTCTTTGTTCTTTTACTTTATCCCGGACGAGCCCCCAATAATTTGTAGGGTATTACAAATTTAAATGTTTATTTCGGGTATAGTTAAGTAAATTAAGGAAACAAAGGTATTTTATTTAAACTCCACGACTTTCGCACTCTATGAATGACACGACTTCCTCTGACAAAATATCCACATCAACTGACTTGCTTTCATTTATAAGGCGTAATTTTTAATGAAAGAGGGTGATGGATATAGATCACTTTGATGAAAAGGAATAGGAACTTTTTTGCGTTTTTGGCTGATGAAGAATGCTTGAGGTTGCGGAACTCTGAACAGGGTGTCCCCATATGAAATTAAATAGGTTGCTGTAAATCCCTCAATGTATCTATATCCCACATGTTTAAGCAAGACACTTTAAATATGCGTCCTATATATCGTGATGATGTAAATACTGATATGTTCTATGATTCATTTATGAAAATTTGTCAAAAGTGTTGGAGTGATAAATACGGATTCCTCATAATAAGTAAAGATAAGATATGGAAAAAAGAAGATACAGGAAGGGTTTTAATGAATTTCTAATTATTTGAGAATATAAGTTTCATTCTGAAAGCTATATTTTCACAGCACATTATTAGATTCCAAAATGAGTAGAACATTCACTCTTACATTAAATGGCAATGAACCCATTACAAGCATTTCTTATTTCCCACCCATTGAACTGACAAATGGTGAATATGAGTGTGCACTCATTGACTTTCATATGTACAACTCTATACCCAATGTTGATATAAATAATAATCTATTTCATATTGGTGATAAAGTAATTCAACTTCATTCCAAAATATCTAATACGTGATAGCGCGAATATGATTATAATGTTTGTAGGGTATTACAAATTAAAATGTTTATTTCGGGTATAGTTAAGTAAATGAAAGAAACAAAGGTATTTTATTTAAACTCCACGACTTTCGCACTCTATGAATGACACGACTTCCTCTGAAAAAATATCCACATCAACTGACTTGCTTACATTTTTAAGGCGTTATTTTTAATGAAAGAGGGTGATGGATATAGATCACTTTGATGAAAAGGGATAGGAACTTTTTTGCGTTTTTGGCTGATGAAGAATGCTTGAGGTTGCGGAACTCTGAACAGTGTGTCCCCATATAAAATTAAATAGGTTGCTGTAAATCCCTCAATGTATCCATATCCCACAATCGGCTATCCTGAATCTTCATTCGCCCCTGAATGAACGCCATTTTTTCATATATTCGGCTGCTGTCGTAGAAATATTTATGCCTGTGGTAATGTGTAGAAGCTGGATTCCTTCACGGTTGCAGTTCCCCTAAAGAGTCCTGAAGTAAAAGCGGTGCCCTTGTCACTAACTATTCGGCGAGGATTGCCAAAAACTGATGCTTGCTTTTCCAGTTTTTCTAAGACTTCTTCGGTTCCAGTCGACTTTGTTGGATAAAGCCAAACAAACTTGGAAAATCCATCCACGACAGCCAAAATGTGGTTATAGCGTTTCTTCGTGTCGGTGAGGGGTCCAACGTGGTCGATGTGATAAGTTCCGAGAGGTTCCTGATGGGACTGAGTAACCCTTCCTCTTTTCCACGCTTGGAGTCGATTATCAGGCATTCCACGCGTCCTTTGACAACTCGTTCTACCTTCTGTTGGATTCCAGGGATGTAATACGACTTTTCTAGAATATCGCGAGTCTTCTTTATACCGAAGTGGCCCTCCTTGAGTGCTACCCTGATAATTTCCTCTTCCATTAAATTAGGAACAACTAACAGCTCAAGAACTGCGTCCTTGTACAGGATATTATTTTTTAGGAAATAGTCTTCGTAGTCATCGTTGTTGGTTAATTGGGATTTTACAGGTTTTATCCAGCTATCGTTGTCCTCCTTCTTGATCGTCATTGCGAAGGCGATGCAATCGGTAACCACAGTAAAAGGTTTACCAAGGAGGTAAACTCGCCATTTTTTCAACTCATTTACGATTGCTAAAACCTCGAGCTCGTAGGAACTGTACTTTTCTTCACAACCGTTTGTCTTCCTGCTCATAAACTCTTCAGGATGGAACTGCTGATCCTCCGAGTCTCTCTGCATTAAAATGCCTCCAAAGCCATACTTGCTTGCATCTATATGCACTTTGGTTGTGGCTATCGGATCGAACAGTTTGAGTACTGGTGCTGACACTAGTAGCTGTTTCAAGAGGTTAAACGAAAGTATTCCTGGCTCTGTCAACGTGAGATTTCTGTCGTCCTTTTTGTTGCTTTTCATCCGAAGAAGGTCGCTTAAAGGTTTTGCTGTGAGGGCGTAGTCTTTAATGAAGCGCCGCATATATGACGTCAGACCCAAGTACCGCTGCAAAGCTTGTCTGCTTTGAGGAATTGGAAAATTGACGACTGCTTTAGTCTTCTCGTTGGTGGGTGCTATAGTTCCGTTCTCAATAGTGTAGCCTAAGAAATTGATCTTGCTCTGAGAAATTGTGCTTTTTCCCACTTGATTCGTAATCCAGCCCTCGAAGCTACGCTCAATACTTTCTCAGACGCCTTTAGTCCATCAGATTCGTTCTTAGTTGGCACGATTATATCGTCCATATAGACAACGATCGTGTGCGCTTGAATGAGATCCCTCAACGTAGCCGTGACATATCGGCAGAATACAGTAGGAGAATTTGAGATACCAAACGGTACATGAGTAAATTCGTACTACCCGTTATGCGTCACGAACGCTGTGAACTTCCTGGATTCTTCGTCAATGGGCACATGAAAGAATCCGTTCATCATGTCCAGGGTTGTGAATATTTTAGAGCCCTGCAACCTGTCGAGAACATCGTCAATTAGACTCATCGGAAAATGGTCCTTCTTAATTTTTTGATTGAGTCGACGATAATCGCAACAAAATCGTCTGGATCCGTTCTTTTTAGCTACCAGTACCACTGGCGAAGCATACTCTGAGGAGCTGGGTACAATAATTCCCTCTGCCAACCACTCCTGCACTTGCTTTTCTATGAAACACTTGTTCTCGTATGACGTGCGTCTTGGGCGTTGATAGACAGGAATGCCGTCTTCCAAAACGATTCTCATGCTTACTGGAGACTCTATCGATTTTATTGGCATGTACTCTGTAACAAGCTGCTGTACCTTTAGCTTTTAGCAATCGACTAATTTAAATAAGTTAATTTTATCAAGGACAGAACTTTCCTCGACTATCTCCGTGACGCACATTTTATTAAATGTCGATGCTAAGTCTCTCTCTATTGCCCTGAACTCGACGCCGTTTGAACTGAAAATAACGTCGACTGATTGTAGCACATCGTTTCCCACAATCGCAGTGTACTCGAGTTCAATTTGTTTAGCGACATGGAAAGTTACTGAGAAGCATACGCCATCTGCTTCAAGATCGACGTCAAAGCATCCTACTATCACAAGTTCACCCTTGCCGATACCTCTCAGGTGCTTAACTTTTGGCTTTAGCTTCAAGCCGTCAAAACTTTTGAAAATGTCCTCTCTCATCAAACACAAGTCACATCCCGAATCAATCATTCTTTCTCAGCTTTCATCTTTTTGCAAATGAGTCCCTTCGCAGCCTTCTCTTCCAGCACGTTTGCAAGCTCTTTCTTATTGGAAATAGTTGCTTTCTTCTCATCGCAATTTTTAGAAATGTGTCCTTTCTTGTTGCACTTGTAACATATTACTTCGCCCTTGCAATCCTTAGCAATATGGCCTTCGCTGTTACACTTGAAGCATTTTCTTAAAAAATTGCTCTGAGTCTGTTTACCTGTCGATTCCCTGTTAAAATTGTCTTTAGAATTTCCCTTACCCTTCATCTTTTCGTAAATAAATACTTCTTCTTTAAGTTCGCTCGACACAACCCTGCCTTGTTGATCTTGCTATCTGGGATGCCATCTACGAAGTGTGATACTAGACTTTCCTCATCAAGATTTATTGGTTTGCTGATCTCCATTAAACTATAGAGATATTCGATGCATGTCTCTTTTGGTTGTTTTTGCCTTTGGCGAAAAATCTTGTGTATCTCTACCGAACATAGGTTTTTACCGAATTCTTCCTTCAACGCGTTTTTCAGCTCAATCCAACCCCTAACTCCACTTGTACTTTTGATAAAAAGCTTGGCTGCTCCAATCAGAAGTTGCTTAGCATAAATGAATTTCTGCACATTATAGACAGCCAGTGATTGACGTCTTCTTGTTCTGAGCCTGAAAATGATGAAACACTGTCCTGAATATCGCGTAGGGTAAATCTCGAGCTACTAGGTTGAACCGCTTCTTGGTAATTGGAAGAACCACTTACACTCGCACCATCCTCATCAGCATCGTCGTCCTCATCGTCAGCCACAACTAATCCATAATGATCGAACAACCGATCCAGCAAAGCTCATTTTCTGCCAGTTGTATTCAAACCTAGTTCGGATAACTTTGCCCTTAGAAAAGGCACTGTCATAGCGAGGATCGTTCTAGCATCCATGGTAAAGCGTTTAAGCCGTTTACAAACAGTGGTACAATTCAATATTTAAATACAATATAATGATACAAAGTAATAATTTAATTAACGTTAAACCATTCGTGTGATCAAAAAAAGTTCGAATCAGATTAAATATGTGAAATCGCCTCAGTCGCTCACCACGCCCAATTGGATTTTTCTGTCTTCTACAACTGCTTGAATTTTTGCCAATTCCAGTCCACTCAGCTACTCCAGCTCGTACTCTTCTACAATGTCGACACACCGCACTGCTTGAACGTCTCGTCCACTTTTTACAAATTGCGTCGTTTGCAAGTTCTTGCAGCTGCTCTTTTCGCCACAGGGAAACTTTTGTTGTAGCAAAAGTAGCAAGTGGCCACTCCGTTGCTGTATGTCGTCCTTCTCTTCTCTCGGCAATAACACCCTCGCCTTCGTTGCAAGGATCACCTCTCGTTGTCCTCCTCTCACAGGTAATGGCTACCTTCGTTTTCACCTGCGACCGTGTCGTCAAGATTCGATCACAGGCACTGCATCAAATTGTCGTCGAAATTTTTTTTCGTCGTGTTTCATCAGAATGGCTTTTCTTTCTATACTGCGTACATTACTTCGTTGCGAGTTTTAACGCCTTAGATTTGTGGGCACTAACACAATCAAGTTTTGCACAAATTTTGGCAATTTTTTTTGTGGTCTTCGTAATCATTCAAACTCTTCTAATACACAAATCTGCTAGTCGATTTGTTTAACTGTTCAGATTTTTATCGGCTTCAATTGTTTCTATAACAGGTACTTCCCCCGCTTTGAACTTGTTCTTTTCAGTTTTTGCTTCGTTCTTTGTCGCGGCAGTTTTTCGATGTGTTAACGCACAGCTTTCTCTATGTTCTTTGTCGCGGCAGTTTTTCGATGTGTTAACGCACAGTTTTCTCTTTGTTCTTTTACTTTATCCCGGACGAGCCCCCAATAATTTGTAGGGTATTACAAATTTAAATGTTTATTTCGGGTATAGTTAAGTAAATTAAGGAAACAAAGGTATTTTATTTAAACTCCACGACTTTCGCACTCTATGAATGACACGACTTCCTCTGACAAAATATCCACATCAACTGACTTGCTTCCATTTATAAGGCGTAATTTTTAATGAAAGAGGGTGATGGATATAGATCACTTTGATGAAAAGGAATAGGAACTTTTTTGCTTTTTTGGCTGATGAAGAATGCTTGAGGTTGCGGAACTCTGAACAGGGTGTCCCCATATGAAATTAAATAGGTTGCTGTAAATCCCTCAATGTATCTATATCCCACATGTTTAAGCAAGACACTTTAAATATATCGTGATCATGTAAATACTGATATGTTCTATGATTCATTTATAAAAATTTGTCAAAAGTGTTGGAGTGGTAAATACGGATTCCTCATAATAAGTAAAGATAACGATATTGAAAAAAGAAGATACAGGAAAGGTTTTAATGAATTTCTAATTATTTGAGAATATAAGTTTCATTCTGAAAGCTATATTTTCACAGCACATTATTAGATTCCAAAATGAGTAGAACATTCACTCTTACATTAAATGGCAATGAACCCATTACAAGCATTTCTTATTTCCCACCCATTGAGCTGAAAAATGGTGAATATGAGTGTGCACTCATTGACTTTCATATGTACAACTCTATACCCAATGTTGATATAAATAATAATCTATTTCATATTGGTGATAAAGTAATTCAACTTCATTCCAAAATATCTAATACGTGATAGCGCGAATATGATTATAATGTTTGTAGGGTATTACAAATTAAAATGTTTATTTCGGGTATAGTTAAGTAAATGAAAGAAACAAAGGTATTTTATTTAAACTCCACGACTTTCGCACTCTATGAATGACACGACTTCCTCTGACAAAATATCCACATCAACTGACTTGCTTTCATTTATAAGGCGTAATTTGTAATGAAAGAGGATGAAAAGGAATAGGAACTTTTTTGCGTTTTTGGCTGATGAAGAATGCTTGAGGTTGCGGAACTCTGAACAGGGTGTCCCCATATGAAATTAAATAGGTTGCTGTAAATCCCTCAATGTATCTATATCCCACATGTTTAAGCAAGACACTTTAAATATGCGTCCTATATATCGTGATCATGTAAATATTGATATGTTCTATGATTAATTTATAAAAATTTGTCAAAAGTGTTGGAGTGATAAATACGGATTCCTCATAATAAGTAAAGATAACGATATTGAAAAAAGAAGATACAGGAAAGGTTTTAATGAATTTATAATTATTTGAGAATATAAGTTTCATTCTGTAAGCTATATTTTCACAGCACATTATTAGATTCCAAAATGGGTAGATCATTCACTCTCACATTAAATGGCAATGAACCCATTACAAGCATTTCTTATATTCCACCCATTGAACTGACAAATGGTGAATATGAGTGTGCACTCATTGACTTTCATATGTACAACTCTGTACCCAATATTGATATAAATAATAATCTATTTCATATTGGTGATAAAGTAATTCAACTTCCAATAGGATCATGTGAACTCAATGATATTTATGATTTTCTAAAAAATAAACTAAAAGATTATGATCTTGAGAAAACATTTCAAATGGAGAATAATAACAACACACTTCAAGTTCATATTACATCTACCAAGGAACCAATTTATTTTAATAGAAACAACTCTATTGGAAAATGGCTTGGTTTTAATAAAAAAAATAATTTACCCCGACTTGAAAAAAACATATATATCTGATCAACCTGTCAACATTTTAAAAATAAACACAATACGCTTATAATACTGTAAGCGGATCATTTATTGATAGTAGACAAGATCGTTCTTTATACGAATTTTGAATTAATGTTCCACAGGGCTATAAAATGAATATCACACCACACAACCTTATTTACTTACCAGTCAACACTAGAGAAATAAGTACACTCTCTATACACATAACTGATCAGAACGGTGAACTAATAAATTTACGCGGTGAAAACTATACAATTCGTTTACATTTAAGATTAATACAATGATTGTATGCAATAAAAGAGGTGATACTTACCATCATCAGCACACTTTAAAACGTAAAGTTATATGAAAAGGATTGTGAAAAAGCATCAACATAAACATCACTCTCACTATCACTTTCGATTACTCTCTTGTGTACCCTTTTTTACCTTTTACCATTCCAAAGCTGGTTTTCTTACGTTGAGCTCGTCTAATAGGGTAGAGCACGTCCGATTCCATCTTCTTTGTTAAAAGAGCATTTGGTGCGTTACCGTTAAAATCCTTGAGACTTTCATCATTTCCGGATTGACCATTTGTAGTTTTTATACCCGTTACTCGTAGAGTAAAAGGGTATACTAGATTCGTCGGAAAGTATGTAACAGGCAGAAGGAAGCGTTTCCGACCCCATAAAGTATATATATTCTTGATCAGGATCACTAGCCGAGTCGATCTAGCCTTGTCCGTCTGTCCGTCTGTCCGTATGAACGCTGAGATCTCGGAAACTATGAGAGTTACAATACTGGGATTAGGCACGCAGATTCCTGAGATTCCTGCGCAGCGCAAGTTTGTTTCAGAAGAGTGCCACGCCCACTCTAACGCCCACAAACCGCCCAAAACTGTGGCTCCTACAGTTTTGATGCTAGAATAAAAATTGAAATTATTGAAATGTATTGTTCTCATCAATACCTATCGATTGACCCAAAAAAATTTTTGCCACGCCCATTTTAACGCCCACAAACCTCCCAAGAAAAAAAGACGTCAGAGCCAGACGATACAAAATGTTGTGTATGTGTGTGTCTGTAAATAATTGCCGGCCGAACTTAGCGGCAAAGCAAAAAGCTCTACCGGCGCTCAGAGAGAGAAAAGTGCGCGCCTTACTTATTCTTTTGAATAATGAACAATTTGTCCAATTAG
The DNA here is from genome assembly GCF_043229965.1 of Drosophila suzukii. Taxonomy (NCBI): domain Eukaryota; kingdom Metazoa; phylum Arthropoda; class Insecta; order Diptera; family Drosophilidae; genus Drosophila; species Drosophila suzukii. The sequence continues at coordinate 32,851,322 of NC_092082.1, read as the reverse complement.
CGGGAAAAAACCTTTAAAGATCTGTAAATCTTTATTTATCTCTTACAATGAATATGTATTAGTTTAATAAATACCTATAGATTGTCCCAAAAAAACTTTTCCGTTTTCAGTCCAATGCTCTCAAACAAAAGTAGTTAGGACAAGCCTTGACACTAGAGCCAGAAAACGACATTGTAGTTGTTTCTTCTTGTAGTTGTTTCTTCTTTTAGTTGTTGTTTTCAGCTGTTTTTAGCAGTTGTAGCTGTTTTTGATGTTGTTGTTTTACTGTTTTAACTGTTTTCGATGTTGTTGTTTTACTGTTTTAACTGTTTTTGATGTTGTTGTTGTTGTTTTTGATGTTTTCAAGATGTTTTAGGTTGAAACTTTAAGTTGACATTCAGACTATTACGTAAAGAGAAAAAAATGATTTCCTCAAAAATTAAAGAGTTCTTAAGGGAGCATGGAAGTGAGATCTTAAAATTACGAAATTGGAATCATGTCATTAATTTTTTAAAGATGTAGAAGCCACCCCCAGTAATTCATTCCAAGTATGGAGAACACCTATCATCCTGTACTTGGGCATATGATGATTGTAAAGTTGGACCTGACACTTGCAGGTGTATGCATGATGAAAAGAAAGAAGAAAATGCCTTAAAATTGATGGAAAGATACATTAATTTATTTAAAAAACTCAATCGAAATTAATCAAACACGAATATGATTAAATTAAAATGTATTTGACTAAATAAACGATCTCATTTGTTTTTGTGTATATTTTGTTAGGAACCACCACCACTACCTCCACTATAGAATTGAAACATTTAAGATTAACCTCACCTTAACTTAATACAAGTTAGAAGCGACATACTTTAGATATTCACGCTCACTTTCTCATCTAATGCTCGCTAAAGAGGTGGAGGATCTCGAACTCACGCTTGTTTCACACCACAAAAGTTTGCGGTCAAATATCCTTCAAGCCAACACCTTTTGACCACAAGACCGAAGACAGGTTACACTAACAGATATCATCTAAAACCCTAATTGAATCAACAAAACTGCCACGCATAATAAGACAACTTCCCCCTCCTCCTAAATATCGTTTTACAAATTCCTACGCATGACAAAAGGGAAAGCATAATAAACAACTTCCCCCCTCCTCCTCCTCCTCCTACGCATGACCAAACACCCCTCTCACACTCCTACACACCCTATTCGGGTAAAGATCACTATAAACAACCACAAATTCCTACGCATGACAAAACATCCCTCACACACAAGCAATCAAAAATTCCTACGCCTGACAAAACACCCCTCTCTCACACTCCTACACACCCTGTTCGGATAAAGATCACTCTAAACAACCACACATTTTTACGCATGACAAAACACCCCTCACACACACACACCTTTGGGGTGAGAAAAAGACAAAACAAGACAAGACATGACAAAACACCCCACCCCCACATTCACCATTTCTTTTGGGTGATCCTCACCCCCACCCCCTTTTTCCACACTTTTATTACTTAATTATGCTAATTAGGTCATTAAAACACCTGTGTGCAACCATGCGTGACTAATTAGGATCACCCCCACCCCCTTTTTTGACATGATTTATTACTCAATTATGCTAATTAGGTCATTAAAACAACTGTGTGCAACCATGCGTGACTAATTAGGGTCACCCCCACCCCCTTTTTTGAGATGATTTATTACCTAGTGAGCCAGGACCCGTATTATTATACTACTCAGCAATGGTTTTAGGTCATTGGGACGCAGACCCTTTCGACAATTATAAACCCAGACGTCAAGACAACCGAAGGAATTCGGGAAGTACACATCATTACTATCAAAAATATAATTCTCAGTCGCACAGTTATCCAGGATACAATAACAATAAAACTACAAGCAATTCAACAAATCCTCAAGGTTCACCAAACAGAAATCTCGACCAAGGTAGGGCCCAAAAATCATTAAATTTCCAGGCATCAATACCAAATAATTCCCTCAAACGCACTTGTTAAAAGACAAAAGGTAAATTTTCAGCAAACAGCCTCGGATACAGAAAGTGTTGCCCGTATGTCATAGTAATGATTAAAGGAAAACTCCTAAGAGCCATGATAGATACAGGGTCATCTATCAATTTAATGACAAAAAATTGTTGAGAAAGTAAAGAACACGAAGAGAAATTAAAAGTGTATGCAATAATGGAATTAAATAAAAGTATAATATTAGATCCTTGTAAAATCTGCCCAACTAAACAAAAATTTTATTTACATAAATTTTCAGACAATTACGATATTTTAATAGGCACAGATTATTTGAAAGACAATAAAGCAAAAATAAATTGCGAAGAAAAAAAAGTGATGCTAGGAGACACATTACTTTACATAAAGTATTGCGAAAATGATATAGGAAAGGACAAAAGCGCAGTAAAATGCCTTAGTCCACCATCATTTGAGAAAAAGATTGAGGAGGATAAGACCGCACCAGAATGCATTAGTCCGCCCTTATCAAAGGACCAATCATTTAATTTTGCCATCAATAATGAACTAAAAGAATGTAACGATTACAGGTTACAACATTTAAATGGAGAAGAAGAAGAAAATTTTAAAAAAGTGTTATTCGAATATAATGACATTCAGTACAAAAAAGGTGAAAATTTGACTCTTACAAGTACTATTCGATACAACCAAACATTCGATACAAACAAAACATGAAGACCCAGTATATAGAAAACCATACAAATACCCTCAAACTTTCGACGAAGAAGCTAACAAACAAAGAAATGAAATGATTGAACAGGGAATAATTCGTAAATCAAAATCTCCCTTTTGCTCTCTAATTTGGATAGTTCAAAAAAAAAGAGATGCCGCAGAAAAACCGAAATTTAGACTAGTGCTACTGCAGAAATTTAAACAAAACAAGGAAGAACGCTATAGTCGAGTACCTCGACTATCAGATACCCGTTACTCAGCTAAATGGAGATATGCAAGCAGCAAAGCGAGATTAAAATGCGCCACCTACCGGCGGTATACAGATTTAAGCGTTATGGGCGTTAGAGTGGGCGTGGCCAATTTTTTTTTTGGATCAATCGAAAGGTATCGACGAGACCAATACATTTCAGTTAAAATTTTTTATCTAGCTTGAAAAGCTAGCTTGTGGGCGTCACAGGTTTTTGCGGTTTGTGGGCGTTAAAGTGGGCGTGGCAAACTTTTTTTTGAGTCAATCGATAGGTATTGATGAGAACAATACATTTCAGTTAAAATTTTAATTCTAGCATCAAAACTGTAGGAGCCACAGTTTTGGGCGGTTTGTGGGCGTTGGAGTGGGCGTGGCACATTGCTGAAACAAACATGCGCTGCGTAAGAAGCTCAGGAATCTGCACGCCAAATCTCAATGGCCTAGCTCCCATAGTTTCCGAGATCTCAGCGTTCATCCGGACGGACAGACAGACGGACACACGGACAGACGGACAGACGGACATGGCTAGATCGACTCGGCTAGTGATCCTGATCAAGAATATATATACTTTGTGGGGTCGGAAACGCTTCCTTCTGCCTGTTACATACTTTCCGACGAGTCTAGTATACCCTTTTACTCTACGAGTAACGGGTATAATCACTGTCAATTATAAATTCCCGGTACCCAAATGTCAAAATTTCACTACCATTGATTTAGCCAAAGGAATCTATCAAATTCAAATGGAACCAGAATCAACAGCGAAAACAGCATTCTCAACAAAACATGGTCATTACGAATATACTCGAATGCCATTTGGCCTTAAAAACGCCCCCGCTACTTTTCAAAGATGTATGAACAATTTATTAAAAGATAAAGATTGTTTAGTATATCTGGATGATATAATAATTTTTTCCACTTTATTGGAAGAACATATTCTATCATTGAAAAAAGTATTCCAAAAGTTACGAGATGCAAATTTAAAATTACAAATAGTTAAATGTGAATTTATGAAAAAGGAAACAGAGTTTCTGTAGTGGTTACTACTACGGGTATAAAACCAAACCCAAAGAAAATAAGTGCCATCATAAATTTCCCGATACCAAAAACCCCAAAAGAAATTAATTCATTTCTAGGAATTTGTGGATTTTATCGGAAAGGCATACCAAACTTTGCAAATATGGTAAAACCAATGACGATGAAATTAAAGAAAGGTGCCACAATTAATACTAAAGACAAAACATACACAGAAGCATTTGAAAAAATGAAAATCTTGATTACATCCGACCCCATCTTAATTTACCCCGACTTTAGTAAACCTTTCTCTTTGACAACGGATGCAAGTAACATGGCGATAGGAGCAGTATTATCACAAAATCTTAAACCAATTTGTTATGCCAGCAGAACTCTTAACGAACATGAAATAAATTATGCTTCTATAGAAAAAGAACTCTTCGCAATTGTATGGGCCACCAAATATTTCCGGTCATATTTATTCGGCAGACCTTTTGAAATACTAAGCGATCACAAACCTTTAGTCTGGCTAAACAATATTAAAGAAACAAATATGAAACTACAAAGGTGGAAAATAAAACTAAACGAAAACGATTATCAAATTAAATATTTGCCAGGAAAAGAAAATTATGTAGCCGACGCATTATCCAGAACTAAAATACAAGAAACTATGTATGCAGATAATTATGAAGAAAACATACCAGAAGAAACCGCTAGTAATGCAGATGCAACAGTGCACAGTGCTCAGGAAAACAACCAGTAAACTAAAAATTAAAATTATTTATAAAGAAATGACAGAGACTTCAACAAAAGAAGTAATTAAAGAATATTTATGCACTAAAAAGAGCGCGGTTTGAGTAACACACTACTTTCACAAACTAAAAACAAGGAAGAACGCTATAGTCGAGTACCTCGACTATCAGATACCCCTTACTCAGCTAAATAGAGATATGCAAGTAGCAAAGCGAGATTAAAATGCGCCACCTACCGGCGGTATACAGATTTAAGCGTTATGGGCGTTAGAGTGGGCGTGGCAAACTTTTTTTTGGACCAATCGATAGGTATTGTCCAATACATTTCAGTTAAAATTTTTTAGCTAACATACAAAATGTGGGCGTCACAGGTTTTCGCGGCTTGTGGGCGTTAGAGTGGGCGTGGCATATTCGCGAGACAAACTTGTGCTGCGTATAAGGCTACGGAATCTAAATCTTAAATCCCAATTCTCTATCTTTGAAAGTTTTCGAGATATCCACGTTCATATTTACGATTTCTTGAAGTTTGTGGGCGTTAGGGTGGGCGTGGCAACTTTTTTTGGGTCAATCGATAGGTATTGATGAGAACATTACATTTCAGGTAAAATTTTTATTCTAGCATCAAAACTGTAGGAGCCACAGTTTTGGGCGGTTTGTGGGCGTTAGAGTGGGCGTGGCACTCTACTGAAACAAACTTGCGCTGCGTAAGAAGCTCAGGAATACTTTATGGGGTCGGAAACGCTTCCTTCTGCCTGTTACATACTTTCCGACGAATCTAGTATACCCTTTTACTCTACGAATAACGTGTATAATAAAATTATTTATAAAGAAATGACAGAGACTTCAACATAAGAAATAATTAATGAATATTTATGCACTAAAAAGAGTGCAGTTTATTTCCAAATTTTATCACATTCCAAAAAGCCTATGTAGAAATTATAATTGCAAATCATTTAACAAAATTAGTAAGATGTACGACCAGACTCGAAGACATATTGACATATACAGATTTTAAAGAAACAATTTTGAAAAGACAAAAAGAACTTTTGCATCCAGAAATCGAAAAAACTACTAAATGGCTTAGAGAAAAATATTAATGAATGTGAAATTTGCAACATTGCTAAAACAGAACACAGAAATACTAAACTGACATTTAAACTTACCCCAGAAATTCAAAATAAAAGAGAAAAATTTGTTATGGATTTTTATATGGTGGGTAACCAACAATTTTTATGATGTATCGATATATATTCAAAATTTGCTACTCTAGTAGAAGTCACAGGTAGAGATCGGTTAGAAGCCAAAAAAACTATTATGAAAATTTTCAATGAAATCGGAAAACCACAAGAAATCAAAGCCGATAAAAATTCAGCATTTATGTGCGTAGCCTTACACAATTGGTGATATTCGGAAGGAGTACAAAAGGAGTAATAAAATTGCAACCATTATCTTAAATACAAACAAAAGAAATAATAGAATCACCCAAAATATTTTAATGTATTTCAAATAATTACTTTAACAACCTTTGTAATCATTTCTATAAGCATTTTATTGTATATTTGGTATATACTTAAGAGCATATCACCCTCGGGACACTTTCTTAGAAATAAGAACCCAAATTTAATTGTCAACAAGCCAATGGAAAATTACCAAACTATAAGCAAGCCAGGGGAAAATTACCATGAAATAAAAAAACACAGCTTATAGACTAAACAATTAGAACGAGCCGCTGTTCAGACTATCGGCACGTTTTCACAATTAAGGATGCTCAGATTTCGGGACCCAAGTCTGGAGTCCAAAGTCCAAATTCAGAGAGTCACTCAATAACAATAAGTCCCACTCACAAAAAGCTCTAAGCTCAAAACCGAGGTACGATCGTAAATGAAGTAGGAGTTAGAGAGCGAGTTCAGTTTGAGATTTGTCAAAAGCAAGTCGGTGTTCTTCCAACCCAAAATATTGTAACCAGTATAAGAGTAAATTAAATAAAGTTTTTTTTATAATACACTTATGGTCCAAACATATAATTATTTATATATTTATATCTGTGTAGAAAAGAGCTGTGACTAAAAGCAACGAAGCTAACATTTCTTCCAGTATTTTTCTAGTCGTTCCTATACATTAAGTACATTCAGATGTAGTCGTTTGATCTGACTTATATACTCCCTGCAATAAAAAAGTCTTTTGGAAAAGTTTCGTTCTAATAACATTCTTTTGCTTATACTTAAATTAATTTACTTAAACTTTTTTTTTACATTATTCGTTGAATTATATTTAATGTTTCAATTGCGATGTTTTCCAAATAAAGTCAAGCATGTCTTGGGAAGTACCATTCAAAAGGGGTTTCTTATACATAAAATAAAGCAGGTCAAAAATAGTTATGATTTCTTAAACGACAGAAATTGGAGTTCAGATTGACGAACTAAAAGTGCATTATTAGAACATAGAATATATATTTATATCCGTTACTCGTAGAGTAAAGGAGTATATACTCCGGGGAAAAGTATGTAACAGGTTAGCTCAGTAATGGATATATGATAGTTGTTTTGTTATATTGAGGGGTTGAAATTCTTACCACCACGCATTCGTCGAGTTCATAAAATTAATTCTACATTTGTTATATATTTGTTGAAATAATATTTTTACATACTTGTTTTCAGATTCTCGACATATCCAAATTTTTACTCAACTGTGTAGAACAATTTTCTTCAAGTGGACAATCATCATTCACTTTAAGCAAAAGTAAATCGTTTTGCAGTGTGTTGTCTGTTGGATTGAACTTAACATTAAAGCAAAATGCTTGGAAATCTTTGGCTATGTAAGTTTGTAAATTAAATTCATTTATTAATATTATCAAACATGAGAGGAAGGAAACTTTGGTTTTCAGAGGATTTTACGAGTATGTCTTTTGTATAAATATTTCGATAACTGCGTCAGCTATGTAATAACCGATTAAGAAAGATTAATTCTTAATTCTGGAATTCTATAAAAATGCTATACGCAAGAGAAATAATAATATATTAAAAACAAGAGAAAACGCTATAGTCGATGGCCTCGACTATTAGAGCGATGGAGATATGCTTGTAGAAAATCATCTTTTTTCACAAACATACCAAGCCTTTGGTGCACATAAATGTATTTTATTGAAGACGGTAGTCGTAGAGTAACTCACCCCAATGCTAACCAGGTGTTCCTTAGCAATATCGCAAACGAGAGTTACGCAAAACTTAAACGGGCAACGAGTATCGTTTCGGATCGGAAAACGATAAGAAAACGAATCTCTGGCCACTTAGTTTGTGACAGTGAAAGTTTCATTTTCGATAGTTCGAAAACGGAACGTTTACGAGACTTTTATAATATATTTAGCTAATCGATTCAAATATCATGAACGAGGTGAAATTAATATTAGAAGCGGCTAAACTAACCACTTTATTAAAATTTACCCTTCAGCTCCAAAAAAAAGTTTCACTTGTGAATCACCTTGTGAATACCCTTGGCACGAGTGAAGAACAAGTGTCACTCCATATAGCCAATTGTATGGGATGTCCGCTTTTTCACATGTGAAAATTTAAATGGAAATTTTTTCGCAGTCCCACGGGATTTTACTTGTTCCTTATACTCATTTGTCATATGGCCTGTCACGTGCCAGTGACACGTCCCACGTGAAATCACTTGTGGAATTCAGAATACTACCATTGAGTTTTCACTTATGAAATCACTTGCAAGTGACACGTCCCAAGTGAAATCACTTGTGAAATGTAGAATATTTTCAATAAGTTTTCACTTATGAAAATATGGTATTTAAAATACTTACATATTTATTTACTTTTAAATTTATTTAATTAAATTGTGTTACTTAGGTTTTCTGTTATAGGGCCATTATTGTTAGTAAGACTAGTTTTTTGTTACGTTCATTTGCTTATTAACTTTTTCATCATCTTCCTTAAACCTCTGTCCGGGTCCTCCAAATCCTTGGCCAACGCTCTTGAAAAAATATATGTGCATATGTTTAAAAAATGCGTTATATATGTTTATTTGTGTATTTACCTTTTAGGGCTGTGTATAATCCTTTGCGGGATTTTTATTGTGCCAAAACATTTCATCATCCGCTTTCGGCTAACGAAACCCATTGAATACCTTCAAAATTTACGTACTTTAAACTAAGATCAATGCACAACATCTTATACTTAATGTTACACTTTCTTCACTTTATTATTTTCACTTTAAGAAACGAAAAAAGTAAATCTGCTGCGCACAATTTAAATGACTTGCTTTCCTTTTAATAACTCAAACAGAATGCACCAAGTCTTCCCCTCACCCCTTTACTTGATTTCTTTTGTTTTCTCTTCTCCTGGATGTTATCGCGTGCCACTGCACCTATACCCTTTCTGAAGCAAAACATATCCGACTATATAATTTTTACTTCTTGAGTAAAAAATATAATACGAATTTTTTAAAAATGTTAATATCAATATGTTTTAAATACTTAAATACATTTTAACGGACAAAATTTCTATAACTAAACTGAAAAGTTATATTTTAATAAAAATGTATAACAAGTAAACATAACACTATAAGTAAATTCAATTAACTGATTTTTACTATAATCAAATAATTGTCTTTTATAAAACAATTTTTGTTGTTGATTCTCACAAATGCAAAATGCTCCAAAAATATTAGTGCATTCACATGTCGCTGTTTCACGAAAATTTTTCCGCCGAAATGTTAGTTGCTAGCCGAACATAACGGAGAGGCGCAAAGGAAATAACGGGTCGGTTGAAATTTGTCCTGATAGCGCCGAGTCCTGGCAGATTATAAGACAAAGAAAGATAGGGAAATCTTCGAATATCTACCTCTCTTTGTTGCACGACCGTTATCGTCGGCAGTCTTCTAAGCTGAACCGACTTCTCTGCTGACGTCATTGGCGGCACATTGTTTTAGGCAGAATGCCTTCAGATATGTCACCGCGTACCTACTGCAGAACTGAAGGGTACATACCGATTTCGAATTTTTTAATCACGTTTTAACCAATTTCGGCTTTTTGAAGCCAATAGTGTAAGCATCACAGCCTCAGAGCGAGCCCAGAAGTCCGCTAACGTAAGCACCAGGGCTCCTAAGCAATCCCTAAAGTCCGCTAGCGTAAACACCAATTTTCGGCCGAATTTCAATTTTAAATTTAATTGACAAATTTCATCATCCTATTTTCCTACTCTTTTGGGTCATTTTCCTCTTCTTTTTGAGATAAATCTCTAAAGCAGAGGTTTGATTATTGACTATTGAACTCGATTCCGTTTTTGAGAATCGAATCGAGCAGTTCAACTAAGTGAAAAGTAAAGGGCAGTGAATAAGTGAATAATTATGTAGTAGTGAATAAGTGAAGTTAAAATAAAATTCACTGAGAAGAAAGATAGTTTGGTGAAAAATATGTCGCTTTTTTTTGTTCGGGTATAATAGGTCTTGGCATTATATATATAAGTTAAAAGTTTAGATAGTATTTTATTTAAAAAAATACAAACTTTATTATTTGAGTTCAGATTTACAACTAACTTTTCTTATGTTAATAATTAATAATGTAACCTAGGTGCTGCTGCCGTTTCTGCCGCTGCTGCTGCTGCTGCTGCCTCTGCTGACGTTCTCTGCTATCGTCATTGAACATCGTTGCTGTTGTTGATGTGGTCGGTCCTAATTGGTTGCTGTCGCTGATATTGCTGCTGCCGCGGTGCAGTTGACCATTTCTTATTCTGATTGGTCAACTTAATTTGGCAATAATTGTTGTTGCCAAATGCACTCGGCGTTGGGTTCAATCACCCAGCGTTGAAGCTTTCCCACGATCGTAAGGTGGGAAGTGCAAGCTCAGCGCACGTGGCTGCTGAACTCAATTGGGGGCCTATTGGTGCTTATGCTTTTCTCGCGCTCATAACCAATTTGTTTTTGTTTGGGATTTTGCGCGTGTAGCGATACTCTTACTTGAGCATTTAGCATTCTGGGTGTTAACTCCTCCCCCCTTAAACGCGACTGTCCTCGGTCGCAACGTAAAAGAGTACAGATCCGGAAGGGGATGGCTCTTCAGTTGTTTTCGCTGGAGCTGGCAAGCCTTCTGTTGGTTTGCGCCTTCGCATGAATCGTATGATCAGTCCTAGGGTAACTACAAATAGGATGATGGCGGATCCATAATTCAGGGAAGAATCTATAATTCCTTCGCTTCTGAGTTTCTCTAGTACTCTTGTGTTGTTTATGTTAAGTTTCTTGACCATTTGTAGTGACAGTACTTCATCTATTTTCGACTTTTCCGCTGTTAATTGAAAAAGTGGGGGTTCCGGTTCGACCGTGCTGGTTTCTTTTGACTTGTAGATGTTTTCTCTAATTGTTACTGTAGAGTTCCTGTTTTTGATTATAAATGAGCCCTGTAGTTTTAAGAGTTTTTCGTCCAACGAGACAAATCCGCTAAAGTCGTTCAGCAGTAGAGTTCCTGGCAATATTTCCTCGACATCGGGAATGTGTTGATTGTTGACCATTTTGCATACTGGTTCCTTAAGGTTGAGCAGAGCATTTACGCAAGTATCGTTACTTAAGTCTAGCAATTTTTCGGAATTACAAATAGTTTTATCCTTATGTGCCTCGCAAGGTTCTGTTATTGCGAATAGCTGTTTCTTACATTCTAGTAGATTTTCATATTTTAGATCGTTAATTATATGGGCTTTTTTTAGTGCTTTTACTTTTAATGTTCTGCAAGTATCTTTATTAATTGTTGGTAGGCTAATAATGTAAATGGTGGCAAGTTTGACTTTAGCAAATTCTAAAAGTTCTTCTATGTCGAAAAATAAACTGTTTTCTTCTTTAAAAATGTTTTCTACAATGTTGGTTTCTTTTGCTGAGAAAATGAATGAATTCACTGTGTTAGATTTTGCCCAAGTTATTGCGTACAGAATGTTTGTAATTTCTTCTTTAATTGGTTAGTTTAGTCTATTATTCCTTCCGAGCTTTGAGTAAATTTTATAATTGCATTTGTGGCATTACTGAGTTGATTTATTTTTTCGTTAATTAGCCGGTTTATTACTACATGTCTGTTATTATTTTCTAGCTGTTCATTTATCTTATTTTCTACGACCTCATAATCATGGTGATCTGGTGATCCTGCCAGCCACTTCCATGCTGTCCCTATTGCTTCTATTGCTCTTTTTGGTCTTTTTTGTGTTTGCAATCTGCGTAAGTCGGATTTGATTTGTTTTAGTTCGTACGACAGATATGGTTGAAGCGGGTGAGATGAAGTAAGTGATTTAAATGATTCTTCTAAAGTTGTAAATGTCTCTTTGTAGCTGGTCAAGTTGAAAATGTGGATTATTTTAAACGTTCCGTCTTGTTTGGCTGCTAGTCCGGTTTCAAGTGAAATGAGTTGGGAGTTTGAATAGTCGAGGACCGTGGTAATACCCAGGCAGGTTGGTAAAAATAGTCTGAAAAATTATGTTTTAATATTATTTTTATGAATTATTTTTCCGCTTTGAGTTTTAATGGTGGTGTTTTTATTTTCTGCTACTTTTTCTTTTTTATACCTAGGTGTTAGTTTTGACTCTAATCTTTTGTCGATTTTAACGTGTACTATTTCGCCTGGCCTGAAATGTTTTGGTAGGTTCTTGTTTTTGTTGTGGTATTCTAAGTCATAAAGTTGTTTCTTTTGAATTTTTTGTATTATTTCCTCTCGTTGATTTCTTATATCTTCTGGTGTGTTAGGGATTGTGTTTCTAAAAAAAATGTCTATGGGCTTTTCTTTTGTTACTGAATGTATTGATTTATTGTATTCCTGGACCGCCTGAAAAAGTAAATCTTCAAATACCATGCTCCCGTTGTCTTTTTTTAAGCACCTTAAAATTTCGGATAGTGTCGAATGGAACCTTTCTACTTGTCCATTACTTGTTGATGCGTATGGGGCAGTGGTGTGCAGTGAGATTTTAAGTTGGTCTTCAAGCATGAATTTTATAGCTGCAGAACTTAAAGAACGTTCGTTATCCATTATTATCCATTTCGGCATACCGAAAGCTATAAGCATTTCTCTTAAGGGGTTTTTAATATCCTCAGCTGCTCTTGACTGTAAAATTTTTACTTGAGCGTATTTGGAAAATTTGTCAATACCTGTTAATACGCTGTTTTTTTCTGTGATATAAATATCTACATGGACTATTTCTCCTGGATATTTGGGAATAGGTGTTGGTTGAATTTCGCCCTTTGGCGGATGCCTATCGTATTTAGATTCTTTACAGGTCTGGCAGGAATGAACTATTGCTTGAATTTTCTTTTGGGCTTGCGGGAAAAAATAATTCTTAAGTATTTGTATTTTATTTTCTTTCGCATCTCTATGCGCTCTCTTGTGTTCTAGAGTTATTAATTCATTTTGTTGTAATTCGGACGTGACGTCGTCTACTTGTTTTCGCGTGAACCTTACTTTATATGAACTGAAATATGTGGGATAAATATTTTGTATTTTTCCCATTACTTCTTCGGAAGTAAAAATTCCGTTTATTAATCTGGGATCTAGTCTGCATGTTAGGATTGCTATTATTTGTTCTTCTGTGTACTCTCTTCTTTTTACTATGTGTCTATGGTAGGTTGGGAATGGAATTTCAAAAGTATCTGAGTCCGTTTCGTCCATGAGTAGGAATAATTGATTTTTGAAAACATTAATGGGAGCTTCTACAGAAAATATAAGATTGTGAGATGAGCTTTCGTCGCTATGAATGGTTGCTGTGGAGCTGAGTGAATTTATTTCGGCCGGGGCCCTAGAAAGTGCGTCAGCTACTACATTAGCTACTCCTGGCTTGCATTTAATTTCGTGATTATATTCGCCAATAAGGTCTCTCCATCGTTTTAGTTTCGCGTTATGGTTATTGACACTATTTGAAAAACTTAGGGGCTGGTGGTCTGTGTATATTACCACTTTCGAATATCCGTAAAGATAATGTCTTAGGCTTTGAAGTGCCCACACGATGGCTAATATTTCCCTTTCGTTTGTTGCGTAATTTTCTTCGGTTTTTGTGAGTGTACGTGAGATAAATGTTATTGGTCTATGGTTTTGTTCTAAGACTGCGCCTATCGCATAACTTGACGCGTCGGTTGTAAGCTGAAATTCTTTTCCAAAATCTGGGTATGCTAGGGTGACGTCTCGGGAGATAAGTGTATTTTTTAATTTTTCGAAAGCATTTATTGCTTTCTTGTCTAAGTTAATAGCTGTCCTGCTTGATTTATTGTTTGATATGCGACCTTCTTCTCCTCTGGGGAGAATGGTTAGTGGGTTTGCAATTTTTGCATAATCTCTAATAAATCTTCTATAATACCCTGTCATGTCTAAGAAAGATCGTAGATCTTTTAACGTTTTCGGAATCGGAAATTTTGCAATTGCTTTTATTTTGTCAATATTTGTCTTAACTCCGTCTTGTGAGATGGTATACCCTAAAAAATCTACTTCGTTTTTGAAAAAATGACATTTCTCTATTTGTACCCTCATGTTTGTAGGGTTGAAAATACTTTTTCGAGGTTCTGACCGTGTTCTACTTCGTTTTTGCTAAAAACGATTATGTCGTCCACGTACACATAGCAAATTTTCCGTATGTATTCCCTCAGGATGTCGTCCAAGGCTCTTTGGAAAATAGATGGCGAGTTTTTTAGACCAAATGAGAGCCTGGTGAATTCATATTTTCCACCGTTTACTGCAAAGGCTGTTTTTTCGATATCCGTGTCCTTTAATGGGATTTGATGAAATCCACTCTTAAGGTCTAACACTGAAAAGTATTTATTATCCCCTAGCTGTGCGATAATTTCGCCAATCTCTGGGATAGGGTACCGATCAGAGATAGTGACGTCGTTGAGTTTCCTGTAATCTATTACTAATCTATACTTTTTTTCTTCGGACTGACCTGACTTTTTTGGAACTACCCAAACGGGTGCATTATACGGAGAACGTGAAGGTCTAATAATGCCATCTTCGAGCATTTCGTTTATTTGTTTTTCTACTTCCTGTCTTAGTGAAGCTGGGTATGGGTAGTGTTTTCCATAGACTGGGGAGTCTGATGAAGTTCTTATTTCTCCTACTACTTTAGTTGTGTATGCTAATTTTGTGTCTGGGTCGGCGAATAAGTTTTTGTGGCTTTGTACAAGGTTTTTTATAATTATTTTTTGTGACTCGGTCATATGACTGACTTGTGGTCCTATTGTGTTAACGGCTTGTGCGGCTAATTGGTGAATTTTAATTTTCCTTTTGTTTTCAAGAATGAGTGTATCGTTTTTGACATCTATAATTGCGCCTAATATTTTCATTGTATCGTTGCCTAATATGCCATGGAATGTTTTTAGTGTATCTAGTAGAAAAAATTTCATTGGTTTATCTGAGATATTGGGGAGTTTAAGAATCGTGTGTTGTGTAACATTATTGTTGCCTCCCACAGAGCTAACTGAAAAGTTTTTCTCGTTTGGTTTTGGGTTTGGTACCAGTTGTGGTTGGATGTAATTCTGGTTTGAACCTGTGTCTATTAAAAATTGTAAGATTTTTCCGTTCCCCGTCGTTACTTTAAAATAAGGTAGTGAGGAACGATTTATTCTAAAAAATAGAGCTCGGACATGTCAATGTATTCTTGTTGTTCTGTATCAGTTTGCCAAGTAAATTCTTCTTGAAGTTCGCCTATGTTATTATGTTCTGCCATTTCGTAATATTCCTGGTCTGCACTAGTTGTATCTTTTTGCGTTTCCTGTTGTGTAGTAGTTTCGGACTCGGTTTGAATATGAAATTGTCTTGGCATCTTGCTAGAGTTCTGAACATAAGAAGTGCTGAGAGGTCGTTTCCCAGAATAATCGTTGTTCGCCGGCTTATTCATATAGTTAATATGACGCGATCGAATTGATTGATCAACTTCCATAGGTACTGCTTTTGGTTGTGGTCGGGGGGGCGATGTCGGGGAAATATAGGGTGTTAATTGTCTTGCTTGGTCTGAATTAGCTTGATTGTAATAATTAGGTTGGGTGGTTTGTGTGAAGGGGAATTTCCTGGTTGCGGCTACTACTTGCATCTGTTTAGGGTTGTGGTATAAATGGGGATGAAAATTTTGTTTCGCTCCTACAATTCGGAACGGTTGGTGAGTTCCTGAGTAAATGTTTTTAGGTGTTTGATTGTTTTTAGTGGTCTGGTTCTCAAGCAAACTGCATAGGTGTAGTGCGTGCCCTAAGTCGTGCGGTTCTTTGATTGCTAACAGTTGAGCTAGATTTCCGTTTAGGCCTCTAACAAAAGTGTCTAGAGCTTTTTCCCTGTACATAGTTGTTAAAGATTGTATGGTTTCTTGTGAAACGTCCATGTTACTAACTTGGTTCAGGATGAGGGATAGCTGTTGGTAGACTGTTTGGTAGAACTCGACTATAGTATTGTTTCCTTGAGCGAGGGCATAGAGCTGGTATTCTAAAGTTTTAAGGTCTCGTTTGTCGGCAAAATGCGATGTTAGGCATTTCGAAATAGCTGACGAGTCGAGTGGGGTGTTGTATGATTCTTGCACTGCATCTGCCTGTCCAGTAATTTTATTGCGGATTGCTAAAATAATTCCGTAATATTTTGGTGAACCAATTCTCCCTTCATAGATTTTTAAAACTCGTGCTACACTCTTTTTCCATGAGGAATATTCGCTTTTGTTTCCTGAAAATTCCCTAAGCGATCGTACAATGTCCGGTATTTTGTCTAATTCACTAAGGTTGTGTGCTAGTTCTCGTTTAATTGTTTGGTCTGTATATTGCGAAAAATCATTATTGGGTTTAATTATTTCTTTCACCAAGCCACTTAATTTGGTTTCTAAGACACCTTTTATTATTTCTTCGATATCCCTCTCGGTCATAAGTCGCGCATTGGTAGTTGCGGAAGGGCCTGTAAGGTTTCCTAGTCTGTCTGCTAAATCTTGGTCGGGCATTTTAGTTATTTTTTTGTGATCACGATATTTGAACAGTAGATTAAAAGGATGAATTTATATTTTAAAAAATTTTTCTGATAGTTACTCAGAATTCGGAATGAAAATAATTAATTATTTCGTGCTGTAAAAATTATAAGGTTTGATTTAGAGCTTAGAATTTAAGTGCTCTGTGTTTTCTTTATTCTTAATATAGATTTTTAATCCTTAAATATTTTTCTTTAAATTTGATAGGTAACGATTATTTTGTAAAAATTTTTGCGATCGATTTAATTTAATTTTAAAATTCTTTGATTCTTTGTTTATCAATTTAATTATTCGTTAGTTATTATACTTTCCTTTTCACGGAATTTGTTTGTCGCTTGACAATTATTGTTTCCTTTTTTTGTTTGGAATATTTGCTTAATTTTATGCTTACAAAATAATCATATCTCGGTGTGCTCTCGTGCCGGTAATCTTGGTGTTTTTCCTTTTTGTCCCACGTTGCAGCGATTTCTCCAGAATGCGGGTCTACTAGGGCACCTCCTTTACACCTTTGTTTGCACGTTCCCTCCGAACGGATACTAAAGGGAATCACAGCGATAAAGTTTGGCCTGATATGTCCACCAGGTACAAGTCCTTTTTGCAGGAGTGTCACTTTGTAGCGTTTTCTGGAACGGCACTTTAATTGTGGCACTTCCGGGCTTCGGTGGTCGGGTTTTTTCGTACGGATTAGGCAGGATAATTTTACCGAACCGGTAGGATTTTTTTACTGCTCGTCGCGAAGCGCGGAACTTGTATCTTTCGCGAACTTTTATACCAGGTCCCTGTTCGGGCGCCAGTTAAAAGTTTAGATAGTATTTTATTTAAAAAAATACAAACTTTATTATTTGAGTTCAGATTTACAACTAACTTTTCTTATGTTAATAATTAATAATGTAACCTAGGTGCTGCTGCCGTTTCTGCCGCTGCTGCTGCTGCTGCTGCCTCTGCTGACGTTCTCTGCTATCGTCATTGAACATCGTTGCTGTTGTTGATGTGGTCGGTCCTAATTGGTTGCTGTCGCTGATATTGCTGCTGCCGCGGTGCAGTTGACCATTTCTTATTCTGATTGGTCAACTTAATTTGGCAATAATTGTTGTTGCCAAATGCACTCGGCGTTGGGTTCAATCACCCAGCGTTGAAGCTTTCTTACGATCGTAAGGTGGGAAGTGCATGCTCAGCGCACGTGGCTGCTGAACTCAATTGGGGGCCTATTGGTGCTTATGCTTTTCTCGCGCTCATAACCAATTTGTTTTTGTTTGGGATTTTGCGCGTGTAGCGATACTCTTACTTGAGCATTTAGCATTCTGGGTGTTAACTTATATGTATTTTTATACCCGTTACTCGTAGAGTAAAAGGCTATACTAGATTCGTCGGAAAGTATGTCACAGGTAGAAGGAAACGTTTCCGACCCCATAAAGCGTATATATTCTTGATCAGGATCACTAGCCGAGTCGATCTAGCCATGTCCGTCTATCTGTCCGTCCGGATAAACGCTGATATCTCGAAAACTACAAAAACTAGAAAGTTGGGATTTGGTGTGTAAATTCCTGAGCTTCTTGCGCAGCGCAAGTTTGATTCAGCAGGGTGCCTCGCCCACTCTTACGCCCACAAACCTCCCAAAACTGTGGAGCCTACAGTTTTTATGCTAGAAAACATATTTTAACTAAAATGTACCTTGTTATTATTATTATAATAACCATGTTCATTGCCTCTAACGCGGTAAACACCTCTGTATTTGTAATTACCACGCTAGCCCTGGCCTTTTTGGGCGTATAATGTTTAACTTGCGTTGGCTGTCACTTAAGTACTACATTGTAAGTACTTTCTGATGGCTTCGTTCATTGTTGTGAAGTTTCATACCTCAAGAAGTGTTTCGACGACCAAAACTGTGGTGCCAACAATTTTCATGCTAGATACAAAATTTTAGCTGAAATGTATTGGTCTCGTCGATACCTATCGACTGATCCAAAAAAAATTTGCTACACCCACTCTAACGCCCATAACGCTTAAATCTGCCTAGCTCCGGTAGTTGGTGCATTTTAATCTCGCTTTGCTGCTTGCATATCTCCATTTCCCTTTGGTTCCTTTAGCTGAGTAACGGGTATCTGATAGTCGAGGAACTCGTCTACAGCGTTCTTCCTTGTTTTCATGATAACAAAATGTTTACTGAAAAGTATTAGTCTCGTCAATAACTATTGATTGACCCAATAAAAGTTTTCCACGCCCTCTCTAACGCCCAAAACGCTTTAATCTGCCGGCCGCCCAGATAACCATCGCGGGTAGGTGGCGCATTACAATCTCGCTTTGTTGCTTGCATATCTCCATCTCCCTTTAGCTGAGTAACGGGTATCCAGACTATCTCAAATATACTTTCAGATAGGGATCAGTTAATAGTTTAACTTGACTTAAATATACCTAAAGCTTTATGATATACCGTAGAAACATTCATTATTTTATTATCTTCGGCGCAGCATGATTTTGTTGACGGATTGCTTGATATTTCGTTATCTCAAGTAAACCATGTTCGAAGCACGTTAGCACGATTGCTGGATTTCTGCTTTATTTCCAGTCCAGATTATGTTTGTATAGTCAGAACCTCTGTACTTACGTTACCAGAAGACACACATCACCCAACGCTTAAGTTGACTATCGACACGGGGTCATAACTGAATAAAATATAGGAAAAGTGAGCTAAACGAATTTACTGGTTTCGTAAAGTATACTCTCAACACTTAAATAGGATTAAGGCATGCATTGATTGGTCTGATCTTACACATGCACTAATACGACCGAGGCTGTTGATATATTTTATGTCAGACTCAGTGTTTGGTACATGCGTCCTTACCTATTATCCCTCGATCCTAAACAAACCTCCAATATCCGATCTTGTTCAGCTCGTGCTCTCTCAAATCAGTCTTACACATATGCCACGTTTAAGTCAAACCTTATTTTTTATCCGCACATACGTGAAAGCTCACTTATTTTATACTTGCAAAAGGTTAATCCAGTCTTCTCTCCAGAACCTGATGGAGTCCCAGACTGTGTGCTTAGGTACTGCGCAGAGACCTTGTGCAGACCACTTTAAAAATGTATAAGCTTGTCTTTAGAAACCAGCAATTTCTCCACTCCATTAAAAGGGGAACAAATTGAACGCATGTAACTACCGTGGTATCTCCAAGCCATCAGCAATACCGAAGCTGTTTAAAAAAGAAATATTACACCCAATTTGAAACATAGTTGTAGGTCTATTATTTCGTCATGCCAATACAGATTTATAAAACGTAGGTCAACGACAACGAACCTTTAGGAGTATACTCCATTTGTGACAATGGATTTAAGAACAATTTTTAGACTGACGTGGCCCACACTGATTTTAATAAAGCGTTTGATTCTGTAAATCATCCGCTTCTAGTTCTCAAATTGGACCAATTAGGGTTTCCGTGATATCTCCTTGAATAAAATTCAAGTTATTTGAATGACAAAGCACAAATAGTCATTTTTAAAAACTCTTTTTTGTCCCTAATCCGAGTTACTTCAAGTGTACCACAAGGAAGTCACCTTAGTCACCTTGGTTCGCTCCTTTTAACATTATTCGTTAATGATCTTCCTCTAGTACTAACACTATGTACGCTGATGATGTTAAGCTGTATCAGCAATATAATGAGCCCGCACAGAGCCTCGACTTACAATCTGATCTTCATGCGTTTCGAACTTGGTTCAATGATAATAAATTAATCTTAATTGGCTCTAAGTGCAAAGGGATGACATTTTTTCGCGTAGACCCCTTCTAGACCGATTATACTCTTAGGGGTTATGAGTTGGACAGGATGACCTTGGTGTCTATATGGACTCCGAAATTACATTTTCTGACCGCATTACTACCATGGTGAATAAAGCCAGCGGACTGCTTGAATTGTTAAAACGGTGGTCCAAGGAATATAATAGCTCTAACGTCACAAAAACCTTGTTCATTTCATTAGTCCGACCAATTGTTGAATACTGCAGCATAAAACTACCGTCTTACTCTAGCTGACTTCTTTTAAATAACTCACTCTTATTAGCCAACCGTAGAACTATGCTAGGTACCATGTTCATTCGGAATCTTATTCCTGGCGAAGTGGAGAGTGTCGAGTTACTCTGTCATTGTAGGTCAAATGATGACATGCAAGTTATATGACACATTATTTAGGGGCTCTTACCCAATTTATAAACAACTTTGAGCCGAGAGCTAATTTCCAAATAACTCTGACAGACCCGAGATAAATCCGTGGTAAGCTATTTCTGCCAACCAGGCCTCCAAATCATTCCCACCTAGATCAATTTCACGCAGGTCGAATCAAACGGATGCTGTAAACATCCAAACCGATATTGTAAACAATCGGATCCCTAAGCGAGCCCTGAGTCCGCTAACGTAAAATAAAAAAGATCCCCAAAGCGAGTCCCGAGTCCGCTAACTTAAACAAAAACTCCGTCCCTAAACTCCGATAATGTAAACAATTTCCGGCCAAGATTGGACTTCGAATTTAATTGGCAAATTGCATCATACTATTTTCCGACTCTCTTGAGTCATTCTCCTTATCAATTTTTGGGGATAAAATCTTTAAAGCCGAGGTTTGATTATTGATCAATAAACTAGAGAGCAGGCAGTCCGTCTTTGAGATCCGAATAGAGCAGTACAACAATTATAGAAAAAATACAAGAGCAGTGAATTAAATAAGTTCGACCTATTGTAAAATTGTAAAAGTGAATAAGTGATTGTTAAAAATAAAAATAAATTTTTTTAATCAATTCACTAGAGAGAAACTTAATTTGCATGAACCTTTTAGACTGACTGTAAAAGATTATATAACCTTATTTCTTCTACTGACTCACTGCCTATTTTAAAATCAATAATATTATCCTACCTAGAAACTAATTAGTATTATTATTTGTATCTTGAATAATTGTATTTTGTCCTGCATGTATTTTAATTGTCTATGGTAATGTTGTCTTATCTATGTACGCAATTTCGTTTCTAACGCCCAGAAGGGAATAGGGCTCCGCGCGTAACAAGCATTACTTGGTGTCGTAGGGCCACTTGCTTGTACTGATCACAGTGCATCAAAGTCCATAAATAAAAAGAAGTTCCCTCTTAATTTGGTTTTTCATGGTCTTTTATATTTTTTGAGAGCAAAGATTGATGAAAAGAAAAGCCTGCACATCTAAATAAAAAGGCAGGGCAAACTTTATCAATTCGTATAAGACATAACTCGAACTTAATCCCAATCCACACTTGCATAGAACCAAAAATTAACCTTTTCTGGCTAATAGAAATATTTACATTTTCGAAAGAACTTTAAAGTAACTATGGAGTAGGATACAAAATATGAGTTTTTTTTCAAATCTAATAATTTGGATTGTCTTAATACATTAATCGGAAGAATACAAATTGGAATTTTGAATGACAATATATTGTATAAGCTATTGCAGTTGTTACAGTGCTCGAAAAGGTTAGTGCTGGACGAAATTAGACCTTCATAAAGGCAAACGCAAAGGTCGACGTGTATTTCTTGATTAAACGGTTAAATCTATGTATTGAAAAAGGAATTGATGGTCAAGAAGACCCAAACGAAGATAACGAACAAACATTATGGTAATGGAAATACTACGATCAATTAATCAATTAATTTAAGTCTGCATCGATAAGATAGCAATATTCTACCGAATCCCAGCCTAAATTACGCAGTAAAAAAAAATAAGAAATTGCATTTATACAGAAATATTAAGGGCTTCAGGCTCTGAACACTATGGACTCCACACAGAGGAACAATATTCCAGTACCGGATGTACTAAAGCTACATACAATGTTTTTGTAGTGTACGTGTAATCAAATTCTTTTGTCCATCGCTTTGTAAAAGCTTACAAGCCCTTGGCTTTTTTTATTATTGCACTAATGTGGCTATTAAAGCATATTTTATGATCAAAAAGAACACTTGAAGTGGTAATGCGATCACCATCTTGATGTTCAAGGCGATACGAAAGAAGGTGCGGGGAGGAGCTGTACAAAGTCATTAGTTTGCATTCGATATGCTTTGGGAAAATGAGATTATTAGAATAGGAAACATATTTTAACGTCATCGGCATGCATAGATCGTTTATGAAAAATAGGAAAAGTAAAGGACCTAGGTGACTGCCTTAAAGAACACCAGAAGTAATATTAAACAGAACTCGTTGGGTGTGGTTTGATAAAATCGACTCTATCCATTTCAGAAGGTTGTTTGGGAATCACAGGTAAGAAAGTTTAAGTACAATAGTAGAAGAGAATTGCTTACCGGATCGAGAGCCTTACTAAAATCGGCTGTCGTTAATCGATACCTAATGGGCCCATGCTTAGAAGTGGATATAAGGGAACTGTAGAAGTGTGTCGTCTGAAGTGTAATAAGGTGTTCCAGAAGTTTAGGTATAGCTGACAGTTTCGCCATGCCACGGTAATTTATAATGATCACTAGTGAACTTTTTCCTGTAGAGGAATCATATAAGATTCGTTTCAAATCATACGCAGGCAAGGAAAAGAGTCTCATAAATTAAAAAGATATGTGATGGGATGTAAAAGATTATGCGAACAGTGTTTTAGAATGGTGAACGACGTCTGCGTGGCCTAATGGTTTCTCAAATTTTGCCTTGTTCTACTAATCTTCTTCCCAATAATTTTCTTTTGATTGTGAGAGTCTGTAAATTTGTCAGCTATTTTAGCATTTTCAGTTAGGACGTTTCCCTTGGTAACGAAAATAAATAACCCGGATGCAACCTTCCAGTTAAGCAAGGATCGGATCCTCGCCTAAGGACCAATAAAATGAAAATAACATTTTGATGGATTCTGAGTATTTTTTGCATCCTACGTCCACTCTAGACGTCATAATTTCATCCTCTTTTTTGGAAGTTTCTTCCGAGGACGGTTCGTTGACTTCGTAAAGTTTGGTATATTTTTAACATCCGATCGCATCCAAATTCCGCGAGTGAATTTCTTGGAATTTTGTGGATCAGTACGACTCAGAAATATTCCCAATATTGGGGGTAATATAATTGGGACGAAATATTAGCAATATCTAACCGTAATTTCAGGAAAATAGCAGTGACCAGCGACAACGTGCGAATCCTTAGAATTGTCGGAAGTATTTAGAGTCCTCCCTCTGCGCACTGCAAGGAGCAGGTGCTGCGTGCAGCGGTTAATTAGCGGAACATAAATGCCGGAACAACATTTCGTCAGTGTTTCCCCTGGATCATACATTTCTTCA
Organism: Drosophila suzukii; assembly: GCF_043229965.1. Taxonomy (NCBI): domain Eukaryota; kingdom Metazoa; phylum Arthropoda; class Insecta; order Diptera; family Drosophilidae; genus Drosophila; species Drosophila suzukii. Next base: position 32,827,394 of record NC_092082.1, on the reverse strand, counting down.
GCGTCACGCCAGAATCTGCATTAAAGATTTCCACATCGTACGCCGCGTGAGGTGGATCATTCATCCTTGCCACGTCTCAATTTGTTTCATCAGCGTCAAACCACAAGCTGCCCCAAGGATCGCCAGCATCAACCCACATGAGGTTCCACCTTACCAAATACGCACCACGATCGACTAGTCGGATCAAGTTTGAGTTCGGGCGAACATATCACCGGCGTCGATTCGGCGCAAACCCCGCAAGACCGCGTAAACACGACACCGCATCCCAATTGGAATATAAGTTCCAATTCTAGTTCCTAATTGCTCTAGTTAATTCTGGCCGGAACTGCCAATTCGTTTTTATATCGCTAGAGTAATTGTAGTTTTATTTCCTTATTCTAAACATATTTAAGACAAGTTTCACCGTACGATTCCTATTTAGACAGTATATTTGCGAGTGTGCTTACGACATAGTATGACATATATACACATAAATTAAACCATTCAAAGTTCTAAAGCGCACATTGATCGTCATCCGGCCTGCTGACTTCGTTGGAGAGTTCGTAAGTACGGCATAGCCGTAAGATATTTACATTCTTACACATATCTAAGTAAATGTTTATCGATATATATTAAAGAGGAATTATTTGCCTTTGATTAATAAAACGTAATCCGTCCAATTGTTTTTGAATAAGAGTATCGTATATCGATTACATGTGTAAAGAATCAGTAATTATTTAACGTAAAGTATAGATCCTCTTTGTTTTCTTTTGATAATCTTGTATTGAAACACGTTCATATAGAGAGTCGTTTTGCAAGAATAACGCTTAGTCTTAAGGATTTGTGGTGTGTTAGTGCTAGGACTTGTAGTATTTAAATTAACCATACTATCGTATTTGTTGCACTAAATGAAATTTAAGATGAATTAAGTTGTGATATTTTGAGGGCACCTAGAGAATGTAGCGCAGCGATTGTTTAAGGGCGGAATCTGATGAGACTTCACAGGTATGTTGGGTATAGAAGGAGGCCATTAGCATCTTGGCCTCCATCTTCGATAGGTACTCTCGCTCGTCCGAATGTTGGGTTAAATCTCCTATCGTTATCATCTTTCTGTCTGCCACTCTTAGTTCTGTGACACTCTTGTTCGATCTTAACACAAACCCACACCCATCCCTGAGCAGGTCTGTCAAAACGTAGACATAGGTGTTAGGGTGGACAACGCTCATAGAGTGTGTTCTTTACAGAAATATATGGCGTCCAACAAGGGGACAAGCCCAATGCCTGATCAGGCATTTATCGTTTAACAGCCGAGCTTCCCGAAAATATTCCAATCCATCCTTTTCTGGTTAAATGGTAGTTTCAGTTGCTATTTTCATTTCTGACTTGGACTGATTGTACTCTTGATAGATTCGGAGCCGTACCAGCTAAAATGTTATACTTTTGTTACATGTTTTTCTATAAGTTCGGAAATACTCGAACATTATAGTTTAAAACATTCCATTTTGCTTATTTGATACCTTGGAAATATAGTTCTGACTTAAAGTCGGTTTTGTACAAAAATCGATATTTGATCTAGCTGAATAGATTCGGCTAGTTCCTCTTTTGATTGGTTAGACCGCAAAATACAATTTCTATAATTAATTCCGCAAGCACTTTCAGTTTACTCTTCAGGATAAGCCCCTCATATTTTAATGATATTTTCGAATTCCGCATTTCTCAAGGATTTCTCTCGTTTTGTCATTGTTGAATGAATATCTTATATTTCTATCGTATATCGAATTTTAACCTTTTCTCTTTTTATATTCACATATAATATTTACATTTATACATTCCCTATTTCGAATCCCTTTAAATCATCATCTCCAAATAATTCTTCTCTGAGTTAAGTTAGTTCTTCAGTTTAGTCTTAAATCGTTTAAGAATGTCTGTTAGGCACAGCAACTAGAACTAAGTTTTTCTAGGGAGTGATGACTTAATGACGTGCATCCTCTGCAAGGAAGTAGTTTTCGATTTGGATTTAATTGAAACTGATTGCAAACATTGGTTTCTCAAGGCTTGTCTACAAAACTGGCTGCACGACATCAACACTTGTCCGACTTGTTCCCAGTCCCAGATGGAATCTAATCCTAATTCCGTTATGGTAAATCGAATGATGCCCAGATCTACCAGAACAGATAACCAGAACAATACAATCGTCTTTATGAAAGACAAGGTTAGGTTAGGTTTGGGCGGCTGTCGGACTATAGTCCGACACACTTAGACCTCAGTGGGTCCGTTGTGATACCGCATGATCTCGTTTCTTCCTTATCTAGGGTCCCGTTTCTAGTAGTTTCAGCTTGTGTCAAGCTGATCAGCATGTCTTCCACGCGGAAGATTTAATAAAGGCACTTATGTTTTTGAGATTAATCTCCGATATTTCGGTAAGATCGTCGATGAAGGGGCTTCCTAAGTGTTTCAGTCTGAGCCTGCATAGGGCTGGGCAGAAGCAGAGAAGGTGTTCTACCGTTTCCACTTCTTCCTCATCCCTACAGCTTCTGCAGAAATTATTTTGCGGGGCTTTTAGCCTGCCGGCATGCGCGCCAACAAGCCAGTGGCCTGTATGAGCTCAGATCAACATGCCACACTCTGTGCGGCTGAGCTTGAGTAGCTCCGAGGTTTTCTTGTTGTTTATCACAGGCCATGTCTGGTGAGAGATGCGACACTGTGGTGCGTTTTGCCAATGGGTGTTGGCTAGTGTGTTGAAGTGGTTTTTTATGTTTAGCTTGCAAGTAGCCATGGGCATACCGACACTTTCCTCTCCTGGTAGGAGAGGCTTGGTGGTGCCCTGCCTGGCTAATTCGTCCGCTATGCAGTTGCCTACGATGCCCCGGTGACCCGGAACCCATATTAGGCTGATAGTAAACTGATTTGCCATCTCGTGGAGAGATCTGTGACAGTCTGCTATTGTAAGAGAGTTAGTGTTTGTCGAGTAGATCGACTTAATAGCCGCTTGGCTGTCACTATATATGTTTAGGTGTCCTCTCTGGAGGCTAAGGTTCCCTAAACAGGTTAGTGCTTCTTTTATAGCGTGGACCTCCGCCTGAAAGACGCTACAGTGGTTCCGGAGCCTGAATGACTTCCTGATATCTAATTGTTCGGAGTATACACCACCGCCGACTTGTCCTTCTAATTTGGAGCCGTCTGTATAGAAACAGATTGCGTCCGTCGTGCCCGGTCGTCCCTGTTCCCATTCCTCTCTATCAGGAATCAGGGCCTCAAAGGGTGTGTGACTATATTCAATAGATTTGCATAGATCCGTGATTTTCGGAATCGATTTATCATGCTGGAGAATTTTAGCTTGGGCATATAATTGGGCTTTCCACTGCCCTGTGTCCCTCAGTCGAATAGCTGCCGATTTGGCCCTTTCCATGCCTGCTAAGTCCAGGCTAGGGAGGTTCAAGATCGCATTCAGCGCTTCATTCGGGTGGTTCGAAGGGCTCCACTAATACACAAAGCCGCCATTCGCTGTTCTTTGTTTAGAGGAGTCAGTATGCATTGTTTGTGTAAGGCGGTCCACCACAGAGCCACTCCGTACAGTAGGATTGGCTTGACTACCGCTGTGTATATCCAGTTAACTATTCTTGGGGACATGCCCCATCTTAGCCCGATTGCTTTTTTACAGGAGTAAAGTTCAATGGTCGCTTTTTTGGTTCTCTCTTGGTTGTTTAAGCCCCATTTGAGGCGTTTATCTAGTACTAACCCCAGGTACCTGGCGTGATCGCTAAAGGAGATATTACAATTGTTTAAAATGGGTGGGTTAAGTTGAGGAATTTTGTACCTATTCGTAAATAGAACAAGTTCTGTTTTCGAGGGATTTACCCCGAGTCCGTTCGCTATCGTCCATTCCGATAGCATTTTAAGTTTAGCGGTCATAAGATCGCAAAGTGTTTGTGAATATTTTCCATTAAAGATGATGGCGACGTCGTCTGCGTATGCCACGACCTTACAACCTCCTCCCTCCAGAATCCGCAGTAGTTTATTTACTGCGACATTCCACAAGAGGGGTGATAGTACACCTCCTTGCGGGGTGCCTCTGTTCACTAGTCTAGTCTGGGTTGAGGTCCCTAGTGTGGCTGTGACCATTCTGCTTATCAGCAATTTATGGATTAGCCTCACCATTGGCGGCTCAACCCCTAGTTCTGTGAGAGATTCTGTTATAGCGGTGGGAAGCACGTTATTGAAGGCTCCCTCTATATCCAGGAAGGCGATCAGTGTGTATTCCTTGATGTTGAGTGATTTCTCGATGCTGCTTACCACCAAGTGTAGCGCCGATTCGGTTGACTTACCTTTGGTGTAAGCGTGTTGTGCTTCTGATATTTGTGTCGGGTCTACGGTGGCCCTTATGTGTAGGCTTATCATTCTTTCAAAGCTCTTAAGCAGGAATGATGTTAGGCTTATTGGCCTAAAATCCTTTGCTGTGGTGTGAGTGGCCTTCCCTGCCCTGGGAATGAAAACCACCTTTGTTTCTTGCCATGCTGTTGGTAGTTCTCCTACCGCCAGGATGGATTGGACGATTTTTTTTCAACCAGTTTATGGCTATTTGTCCTGCTTGCTGGATGTGAGCCGGTGTTATCCCGTCCGGTCCCGGCGATTTGTATGGTTTGAAACTATGAATGGACCATTTCATGTTGCGGTCTAATAGGAGTGGATCTATTTCGATTCCCTCTCCTGTTCCTCTTTCAGGTGGATGACCTGCTTGTTGGCTCCCCGGGAAGTGAGCGTCTAGGAGCAGGTCCAAGGACTCTTTACTGGAGTCTGACCATGATCCATCTGCTTTTTGAAGATAGCCCAAAGGCGCGGCTGTCTTAGAGAGTATTTTCCTGAGCCTTGCGGCATCAGTTGTTTTTTCTATGTCAGAGCAGAAGGTCTGCCAGGCCGTTCGTTTCGCTCTTCTAATGGCCTTTTTGTAAGAGGCTAGTTCAAACTTGTAGTTCAGCCAATTGGTGTCCTCATTTCCCGCTTTTGCTCTGTTAAACAGGCATCTGCAGTTGGTTCTGAGGATAGATAGTTGTTGGGTCCACCAGGGGGGTTTTTTCCTTCCTCTTGGTTTCTCTGTGGGGCATGCCACTTTGAAGGCAGTGTTGCATGCCTCTGTGAACTTGTATACTGTTTCGTCCAGCTCATGTGGGTTTGTGATGCTTTCTGACGGTTCCATGGGGAGGATATTTGTCAGAACTTCTTTGTACCTGTGCCAGTCTACTCGTCTGGGGTTGCTGAAGCTGACCGGCAGGGGCGAATCAAGGGACAAAACGGTTTCTATGAATCTATGGTCCGAGAAGGAGTGCTCGTCAGAGACTGCCCAGTTTTTGACTGCGCCTACGAGTGAATCTGATACCAAAGTTAGATCTATGATCGTTTGGCAAGCTTTAGTTATGAAAGTAGGGGCATTGCCCCTATTGCATAGGAATAGGTTCGAATTCAGAATAAAATCAAAAAGAGACTCACCTCTGTCGTTGTTGTTTGGGCAACCCCACTGGGTGTGATGGGCGTTGGCGTCACAGCCTATTACCAATCCGTACTTGAGCTTTTCGCATTCCTCTGCTAGTCCTCTGACCAGCGCATCTGGGGGGTTTTTCTTCTCAAAGGCCAAATAGGCCGATAGAACCCTTATAGAGCCACTCTGCAGCTCCAGGCTTACTGCGGTGTTGTCTCCGTTGCTGTAATTGCGAAGTAGGTTCGAATTTTACCTTCTTTGGGGTCAAGCATAAGCTTGTATTCCTTTGTTCCTAGTCCAGCAACCTTGCCTCCTACCACCCAAGGTTCCTGTACGAGGACTAGGTCGGCTCCGCCTTCTGTCAGGCGAAGCAGAAGTGCAGCAGACGCTGCTTTACTGTGGTGAAGGTTTATTTGTAGAAGTCTTAGTGACATCTACAGCTTCAACCTCCACCACAGTGACGTCGGCCTCCTCTTTGTCGCTGAGGTCCACGTCCTCGATTGCCGGTCCGAGCGCACGCATCTCTCTGCTCAGCGACGAATCGGTAGAGTAGCCGTCCTCCGGCCCACCAGGTGCCTCCAACTCCTCAGCAAGCACCTGCTCGGCTGGGTTGCCGGCAGAGCTGCTAGCGGCGTTGGAGTCGCCCTTATACACTTTGATGTGTATCGCACTGAACCCGAAGTTCAGCACTCCACGAGCAGTCTCGATCGGAGCTACTGACTCCTTGTTCAGGACCAAAACCGCCTGGTTGACATCCCCTTCATGCTCCTCCACCTTGACGACTTTCCAGTCTTTCCAGCTTGCTTGTCGCCTCTTTGTACATATCAGCCGACCGCTGACTGTCGCATGCTACCACCTTGACGCTGCCCTGGTACCAGCCCGCGTCCATGCAGCAGGGCGAGGTGCCTGGCTTCTCTCGTACCATGCGCAGGCAAATGAGGGAAAGGTGGGACTCCACTGCCTTCCACTTGTTTCTGGGGATCCTGCCCTCCGGATTTCCCCTGTCAATCAGGCCGAGTAATACACGATTCTTCGTGACTTCGGCGAAAGAGACCTATGGCTGGATCTTTGATCTCTTCGCCGATGGCCCGGGTAGTTCGAGGGATCGCTGCCTTTTCGCCTGAGTCGCCTCTTGAGTGGGCTTTTCCTGCCCGTAGTTTGGGAGCACCTTCCTTGCCCACTCTACCTTCTTTAGCCATTCAGGCGAAGGCGTGGCAACGGTGCTCCTGGTGTGTGAGCGCAGAGTCTGGGCGGCAGTCCGCCTTTCTGCGTATGTATATTTTGCACCAGCGGGTGGCCCGAGCGCCTTGGCAGTGCCTACCGTTGCTTTCGGCGCAGATGCGCACGACGCGGAGGCGTTTGCGGTTGGCTTTCTGCCACCCATCATCCCCAGTTTGGGATGCGGCCCTTTCTGGGCCGTGCTGGTATGGAAGGTGGAAAGACAATAGGCAAACCAATTTTTCAGATACAGCAAAAGACCCAGAGCAACCAAGTCTTGCAAATCAAATGCGAGAATTTCAAACAAGCATGTTAGAGACCCAGAGAGCATTTCAAGTAACAGTGACAGACCATCACAGACAAAATGACTCAAATGTTTAGCCAATTGAATAGGTCCACATTTGTTGATAACAATACGCAGCACACATTCCGTATCAATTCAGGACCAGCCGATTTCCAGAACAACCAAGGTTAAGACAGTCAGCAAGTTAGGCACTCTCTAGGTGTGCGAAGCGATCGTAGCGATCGACAACGACATCGCAGTTGAGGACCTTATATATCGCGTTAACGGTCTCACTACGCAAAGCCTTGACGGAAATTTCGATTTGTTGTCGCAGTTTGCAAATTTTCTATTTGCAGGTCCTGCTTTATCTTTTTACTGGCGGGTTCATAGGTCGGTAGATGATATGAGCTGGCGTATATTGTGCAGGCGTTTAAGGGAGAGATACTCGGATCAAAGATCAGACCGTGAGATCAAAAGCGTTAAGCGTCGTCGTAAGCCGGGTTCAAACGAAAGTGTTGATGGCTTTTTTGACGCAATGGTAATCAAAGCCAATTCCCTTTGAGAGCCCTTTGAGTTACAATCTGAAGCCACCCCTGAAACTTGAGTTACTGCATGCTGACACCCCTTCTTTGAAATCTTTGCGTAAGGCGTGTCATCGCCGCAAAGAACTTTATTGTAGCACTCGGTCGAAGCCAATTCAACGCCCTATATAAACCAAACGATTTGTCAACACAATTCTTCACGAATGTGATTCTGAATATCAGTCCGAGGAAGATGCCGATGTCGAGGGCGAAGTTGGCAAATTTAAGCCTGTAGACAAATATATAAGCTGGAACTGTGAGGAAACACGTCACAGGTACCACGATTGCCTAAGACATCCCCGTATTTTCTGTCCTATTGTGCAAAATGTAAGTCCGTATTGGACAACTCCAAGCAGGACATTCGCAAGATCCAGAAGGTGGTTGTCCGCCGATAGTCTCTTAAAACGAAGTACTTCGAATGCTGCGGCAACGGAAAATTTACCTGATTCGTCTACTCCCAAATCTGTCGTACCATCTAATGAAGCTTTCAAGCCATATCACTTGTGCTTGCAAGAGTATCTTTAACAAAGGCTCAAACAAAGCTTTTGTTTGTCGAAATCGGTCCCATGATTAAAATGACGTCATAGAAAAGGCACCATCATCGCCTTGGTCTTCTCCGGTTCCTAGCACGTCAAACGCGGCAAGCTGCGTTTTTGTCTCAATGCGCGGAAACTAAATGCAGTTACCGTTAAGGATGCTTATCCGCTTCGTTTAATGGATGGTCTGCTTAATCGTCTCCCGCCAGTGTATTGCATTTCTAAAATAGATCTCAATGATGCATTTTGGCAAATTTGAATCCGAATCGTCCACTGTACCAATTTAAAAGGATGCCATTTGGTTTGACCAATGCCACGCAAACCATGTGCCGTTGAATGGACCTTGTAATTCCGTATCAGCTTAAATCGCATGTGATAGTCTACCTTGATAACCTTTTGGTGTTGTCAAACAGCTATAAAAATCATCTTCTGCATCTTTCTTAGATAGCCACCCAGCTGAAAAATCAGGATTGAAAATTAACTTCCAGAACAGTTAGTTCTGTCTGAAATGGGTAGATTACTTGGGTTATCTGGTAGGGGAAGGGACACTTCAAGTGAACCCAAACAAAATCAGCGCGGTCAGTGACTTATCGGTGCCCAAAACACAAAAACAGCTGAAAAGATTTCTTGAATGAATCAATCTAAGCGGTAGACTGGCCAGGTGGGCTAAAAAGCTGCAGGGTTACTCCTTTGAAATTGAACATCGTAAAAGAAGTGAAAATGTTGTGGCGGATGCTCTATCCCGTGCTTTCGAGGATGCTGACGAAGTTGCTGCGCTATATAAATTCTCGTCCTCAAAGCTTCCTGATTTTCAAGTAGTCAATGACTTCATTTATCACTGTAAAGCATTTTTCAATTCGGTCGACACTTCACCAGACGATTGTTGGAAATTGTTCATACCCGAGTCATTGCGCCAAAGCGTCATCTGTGCTGCCATGTTCAACCATCATCTGCGCATTGTGAAATGACAAAATGCCTAGAGCGCATTTGCTTTCGTTTTTTCTGGCCACATATGGTAATCAATGTGCGGGACTACATACACAGCTGCGAAACATGCCTATCCCGAAATTTCATATTTATTTGCTGAATTATTCCAATCTACTTATAGTTCTGTTTCTTGGTCTAATTCTAGCTACCCTAATCACTTAAATAGGGCAAATTATATTTTTATACCCGTTACTCGTAGAGTAAAAGGGTATACTAGATTCGTCGGAAAGTATGTAACAGGCAGAAGGAAGCGTTTCCGACCCCATAAAGTATATATATTCTTGATCAGGATCACTAGCCGAGTCGATCTAGCCATGTCCGTCTGTCCGTCTGTCCGTCTGTCCGTCTGTCCGGATGAACGCTGAGATCTCGGAAACTATGGGAGCTAGGCTATTGAGATTTGGCGTGCAGATTCCTGAGCTTCCTACGCAGCGCAAGTTTGTTTCAGTAGACTGCCACGCCCACTGTAACGCCCACAAACCGCCCAAAACTGTGGCTCCTACAGTTTTGATGCTAGATAGAAAATTTTAACTGAAATGTAATGTTCTCATCAATACCTATCGATTGACCCAAAAAAAAGTTTGCCACGCCCACAAACCGCAAAACCCTGTGACGCCCACAATTTTCATGCTAGATAAAAAATTTTAACTGAAATGTATTGGTCTCGTTAATACCTATCTATTGATCCAAAAGAAAATTTGCCACGCCCACTCTAACGCCCATAACGATTAAATCTGTATACCGCCGGTAGGTGGCGCATTTTAATCTCGCCTTGCTGCTTGCATATCTCCATTTAGCTGAGTAACGGGTATCTGATAGTCGAGGTACTCGACTATAGCGTTCTCCCTTGTTCCTCCTGTAATTACCAAAAGTTCTCTATTAAGTGATTTATAAACTCTACCGCCACTCTTCAGTGCTAACGTATGCTGATGATGTTAAGCTTTGTTTATCATATAATAATATTGAGTCCGGTTTCTGCTTGCGTTAAGATATTAACAAATTCCAAAACATGTCCCTGAACCGAATATACTCAGTAAACGATTGAGGTGTTATCCTATATCCAAAACTTATATTTGACTCCCACATAACCCTCTACTGTAAGTAAAGCTATGGGTGTTTTTGGGTTTAAAAAACGTTGGTCTATAGAATTGGATGATCCGTACACTACTTAATTATTATTTTCCTCCCTTGTCCGACCTAATTTAGAATACTGTTCTTTCGTTTGGATTCCTCAGTATCAAGTGCACATTGATCGAGTAGAGTCTGTACAGAAACAATTTCTTCTTTTTGCCTTACGTGGTTTGAGCTGGGAAACGTCAGGTTTCCTGCTTAGTAGAGTAGGTTGCTATTGATTTATTTTCCTACTCTAGTAAATCGTAGAACTATGCTTGGTACTATGTTTTTGAATAATCTTAATAGAGGCGATTTTAGTTCCGTAGATTTCAATGTTCCTGTTAGACTAATGCGATACTACTATCCTATTAACTTGCCACGATGAACATCTAATTTTAGTCAGCACGATCCCTTTTGCGTTCTTTCTACTAATTGTAACACCCTATATCGTCGGACACACAATTGCTGCAACAAATTGATTCAAAATTCACCAGTCAACGGAAGGAAATCAACATGGAACTGTTGCAGCTGATCGACAATAAATTTGCGGAGCAAAGGGAGTCACTGGGTAGAGAGTATCGAGAGAGCGAGGCCCGCTTTCTCAACACTTTATAGGCAAAATTCAATGCAATGTACTGACTGAAATACACAACCTTACGAAACCAGTGCAAGAGCTAGAAACCAAGGCAAAAGGGGTGAAAACACTTAAACAACAAGTGTGTGAACTGGATGATGAACTGGAGGTGTGGCTTACTACGTGCAAAGCTCTAATGAGCTTTCCGATCTAAGTAGAGATGTTGGCGAAATCAACTCAAGCAGAGATGGCGCTTTAGAGAATAATTCATTTCGTAACTAAAATATTTTTTATTTCTATATTAGGACTTCATATTAGTTTTATATCTTTAATTCCTGTTAATCATATATTTAGGATCAGTCGTATTGTTAATTTAGTAATTTGCCCAATTTTTTGTCTGGTGTGCAGTCCTTGTTTTTTTATTTTGAAATTTAAAACTATTCACAATGGAAGAAAACCTTAATAATTCAACAGCAAATAGTCGTGCCCTTCTGTGCATCCTGGCAAAGCAGAGACCTGGTCTCAAGATTTGTCATACAAATGCCCAAAGCCTGCCAAAGAAAATTGAAGAGTTTAGGTACATGTTTGTAAATTCGGAAATTTATGTTATATGCGTGCCTGATATTTGGTTTGTCCAGAGTCTATGTGATGTGCTTATATCGTGTGATGTATATAATGAGTACCGGTCTGATCGGGTTTGTCATGGGGTCGGGTTTGTCATATGTATTAACACATTATAACACATTTTTAGATCTGTTTTTTGTGAGTGATGTTAATAATATATGTTTGTATGATCAGCTAATCGTTTCGTCCTTTTCAAAACATGGCCTTATTTACTTGACCTATAACCTTGACCTTAACTACACGGACCATACAATAGTTTATAGTGATTTTAAGAATATTAATTATATACTGTTATACGAAACATTTGACCAGTGTGTATGAAACAATAGTTACAGTCTTCCAACAGTTGATCGTCAACTTAACCTTCCTTAACTAGTTAGATAGATTTGTTCCAGTTAAAGTAAAACAATTCGACCGAAAAACCATCGTTTACCAATAATATAAACTTGGAAATTATAAAACGAAATGAAGCGTACTAGAAGTGGAAAAGATACAAAACACCGCAACACCAGAGCATGTTTGTATCTCTGAGAAAAAAGGTTACCAAACTAATCGACCCTGCAAAATCAAACTTTTTTAGCCAAAGATTTAAAAACTCAACCTTTTCGAGTCAAACATGGAAACAGATTAAAGCTCTAGGGATTGGTGAACAAACGAGACCACAGGAACTAGATGTTGACATAGATGAACTCAACCTACAATTAGCAGTATGCCAAGTGCCTGAGGTCACAAGCAACACGTACCTAAATTCAGTACTTGAAAACATCTGTGATACTAGGTTTAGATTTCTATGTGTTGACCAATGTGATGTTTTAGATAATATTCTTAAAATTAGGTAAAACGCAATTTTACCTGACGATATTCATCCTAAATTTATAAAAATTCTATCCCTTACCTTACGCCTCATCACAAATAAATAATTTTTTATCTTACAATAGCCTCTTAAATGACCATCAATCTGAATTTAGGAAAAATCGTAGCTGCACCTCAGCCATCTAAGAAATATCTGAAAAAATTCGTCAACAGACGGACAACTCGTATGTCACCTTCGTACTATTGCTGGACTACAGCAAAGCATTCGACACAGTAAATCATGAAATCTTGTGCTCAAAACTCAAAAACTTTTTTTAATTTACTTATGCATGAGGAAAGTCGCGTTTTTGCAGAGCTCCCGAAACAGTCGCTCAAAAAGTCTATAAAATCTAGAAACATTAACAATTTCTATCGGACTATAAGCCGCCTGTGGTCTATGATCATTTAGCGTTCAAATCGTGCGTGTAATCTCCATACTTTTGTTTAAAAACACTTAAAACACATTTCTTTTGGTCGAAAGTGTAAAGATAAAAGAAAGGAAACATTCACACACATATACTGCAGTGCACAAAGACTGAAAACTACCGAAAACGCACTCAAATCAATAACTTATACAATTACACAAATCACTCAAACTCAAAATTGATCAAAACAACAACAGTATGAGTGCATCAAAGCGACTAAGGAGTGAAAAGTCGAGTACCGAAATCAAGGTAGCTCGCACGTCGGACACACAATTGCTGCAACAAATTGATGCAAAATTCACGAGTCAACGGAAGGAAATCAACATGGAACTGTTGCAGCTGATCGACGATAAATTTGCGGAGCAAAGGGAGTCACTGGGTAGAGAGTATCGAGAGAGCGAGGCCCGCTTTCTCAACACTCTACAGGCTAAATTCGATGCAGTGAACACCGAAATACACAACCTTACGAAACGAGTGCGAGAGCTGGAAACCGAGGCAAAAGAGGTGAATACACTGAAACAACAAGTGTGTGAACTGGATGCTCAACTGGCAGCAAAGTGCAATGCACAGGAGGTCGCGGATGTTGCTTGCAACCTGCGCTGGCATGGTGTACCGCACATCGAGGGCGAAAATTTAAACACCCTTTTCAATCGACTTTGTTTCTCACTACACCTGACCCCTCCTCCGCGAGTTAGGTCTATTTTTCGAGTCCGACCGCGCCAAAGAAACTCACTTGTTGACCCAATAATAATAATAAAAATGGATCACGTGCGCGAAAAAGCTGTGCTGCTGCGGGCGATTGGAGTGCACCGACAAACAACCAAATCGCAGCTGAGCTTACAGCTGATCGGTTTTGACTCGCCGGCATTTATATACTTAAACGAACAATTAACGAAAACAAATTACGAAATTTTTAAGCATGCCATGCGCCTCAAAAAACAAAAGCGCGTAGCGGCCGTCTTTACTCGCCGTGGAGACGTATTTGTTAAGCCTATAGACGGAGGAGAGGCTTACTACGTGCAAAGCTCCAATGAGCTTTCTGATCTGAGTAGTGATGTGGGCGAAATCAACTCAAGCAGAGATGCCGCTTTAGAGAATAATTCATTTCGTAATTAAAATATTTTTTATCTCTATATTAGGATTTCCAATTAGTTTAATATCGTTATCTCTTGTTATTCATATGTTTAGGATCAGTCGCATTGTTAATTTAGTAGTCTGCCTAATTTTTTGTCTGGTGTGCAGTCCTTGTTTTTTTATTTTGAAATTTAAAACTATTCACAATGGAAGAAAACCTTAATAATTCAACAGCAAATAGTCGTGCCCTTCTGTGCATCCTGGCAAAGCAGAGACCTGGTCTCAAGATTTGTCATATAAATGCCCAAAGCCTGCCAAAGAAAATTGAAGAGTTTAGGTACATGTTTGTAAATTCGGAAATTGATGTTATATGCGTGTCTGAAACATGGTTTGTCCAGAGTCTATGTGATGTGCTAATATCGTGTGATGGATATAATGTGTACCGTTCTGATCGTGTTAGTCATGGGGGAGGAGTTGCTATATATGTAAACAAAAAATTAAAAGCCAAAATTATTTGCCAACACACAATAAACAGTGCAATAGAATATATTTTTCTTGAAATACAAAACCCGATTATTGAGAAAAATCTGTTAATTGGCTGCATTTATCGTCCGCATTGCAACACAAACTATGATGATTTAATCAATATTCTGACAGACATTACAGTAAACTTCACTGATGTAATCCTTGCAGGCGATCTTAATAGTGATATTCTGAGGGAATCTCACCTTACCAGCAACATGGAATCGCTAGGTCTGAAACCAGTGAATCTTTCATTTCCAACCCACTTCAGCAGAACACGTAACACATTATTAGATTTGTTTTTTGTGAGTGATGTTAATAAAATATGTTTGTATGATCAGCTAATCGTTCCGTCCTTTTCAAAACATGACCTTATATACCTGACCTATAACTTTGAACTAAACTACACGGACCATACAATATTTTATCGTGATTTTAATAATATTAATTACATACTGTTGAACGAAGCATTTGACCTGTGTGTATGGAACAATATTTACAGTCTTCCAACAGTCGATCGTCAACTTAAACTTCTACAACATAATATTAGCCACTTATACGATAGTTTTGTCCCAGTTAAAAGTAAAACAATTCGACCGTCCGAAAAACCATGGTTTACTAATAATATAAAATTGGCAATTATAAAACGAAATGAAGCATACCAGAAGTGGAAAAGATACAAAACACCGCAACACCACAGCATGTTTGTATCTCTGAGAAAAACGGTTACCAAACTAATCAACTCTGCAAAATCAAACTTTTTTAGCCAAAAATTTAAAAACTCAACCTCTTCGAGTCAAACATGGAAACAGATTAAAACTCTAGGGATAGGTAAACAAAAGACATCACAGGAACTAGATGTTGACATAGATGAACTCAACCTTAAATTAGCAGAATGCCAAGTTCCAGAGGTCACAACCAACACGTACCTGAATTCAGTACCTGAAAACATCTGTGATACTAGGTTTAGATTTATGTGTGTTGACCAATGTGATGTTTTAGATAATATTCTTAAAATTAAGTCTAACGCAATTGGACCTGACGATATTCATTCTAAATTTATAAAAATTCTACTTCCTAAACTTATCCCATACCTTACGCACACATTTAACACGGCTCTTACCACGTCTACGTTCCCTGATTGCTGGAAAACCGCCAAAATTATCCCAATACCAAAATCAAACAAAGAATATCGGCCGATATCTATTCTTCCTTACCTCTCGAAGGTGTTTGAAAATATTGTCGGATCACAAATAAATAATTTTATATCTGTCAATAGCCTCTTAAATGACCATCCATCTGGATTTAGAAAAAATCGTAGCTGCACTTCAGCCATCTTAAAAATAACCGAAGATATACGTCAAAAGACGGACAACTCGTATGTCACCTTCTTACTATTGCTGGACTACAGCAAAGCGTTCGACACAGTAAATCATGATATCCTGTGCTCAAAACTCAAAAATTTGTATTTCTTCTCCAATACTGCCGTCAAACTTTTGTGTTCGTATCCTAAAAATCGTCGTCAATATGTTGTATCGTCAAATATTTGTTCTTCGTTTGCCTATCTGATGCGTGGTGTACCCCAGGGTTCGGTTCTTGGACCACTATTATTCACACTTTATATAAATGATCTTCCTTCTGTGCTGTCGAAATGTAATGTCCATTTATATGCTGATGATGTTCAGATGTATGTTAGTCGTCCCTTAAACAGAATTAGTGAGTGTTTAGATATTTGTAGAATGGAGCTTGGAAGAGTAAATGAATGGGCAAAAAACAACGGTCTAGCCATCAATCCATTGAAACCAAAGTGCTTAATCATTTTTAAGAAGAAATTATGCAATAATGAACTGTTCCCCTTGATGATTAACAAAACACCAATTGAGTACGTGGAAACCGCCAATAATTTGGGTATCACATTTAATAGAACCTTGAACTGGAATGACCACGTAAACAAAGCTGTAGGCAAAACATACGGACTAATAAGATCCTTGTCACTAGTTAAATGTTCCTTACCTGTTAGTGTGCGTCTTCTAATTGCCAAGTCTTGAATAATACCCACACTCTTTTATGGTCTAGAGATCTATGCAAATTGTGATGTAGCAAGTCAACATAAGGTGAAAATAGCATACAACAGTATTTCGCGTTTTATATTTAATTTGCATAGATCTGACCATGTAACTCAATTTTCTTACAAGATATTTGATATAAGCTTGGCAGATTATATGAAAAGTAGAACAATAATCTTTTTACACAAAGTTATATACACCAGGGAGCCATCGTACTTATTTGAAAACTTACAATTCTCCAGATCTACAAGAACAAAGAATATTATCTGCATCCGACACAGGTTTCTGCTTTTAAATAGACAATTTTTTATAAATGCGATTAGAACGTGGAACGAGCTTCCCAACTACATAAAAGAAACTAGGAGCGCAACACTATTTAAGACAAAACTTCTCTCACACCTAAAAAATAGCAGTTCTAGTCTACTATAAGGTATATTATCCTATTTTAACATTGCGACTTATCCCCAAAACCATTTCCTTAGTTTTTTAATTTCGATTTAACTTCATTTCTATTTATCTAAATGTTCAACAATAAATGTACCAATGTATGTCATTAGATTTAAGAACCAATTTTGTCCAAATTTAAATATGTTTACCAGTTGTGACTAGCGCTGTAATTTATAAGTTTTAAAACTTGTAGCGTTAGGAAGCCTAAAACAATAAATAATAATAACAATAACTTGTATTTCTTCTCCAATACTGCCGTCAATCTATTATGTTCGTATTTTAAAAGTCGTCGCCAATATGATGTATCGTCAAATATTTGTTCTTCCTTTGCCTATCCGAAGCGTGATGTACCCCAGGGTTCGGTTCTTGGACCACTATTATTCACACTATATATAAATGATATTCCGTCTGTATTGTCGACATGTAATGTCCATTTATATGCTGGCGATGTTCAGATGTATGTTAGTCGTCCTGTAAATAGAATTAGTGAGTATTTAGATATTTGTAGAATGGAGCTTGGAAAAGTAAATGAATGGGCAAAAAACAACGGTCTTGCCATCATTCCATTAAAATCAAAGTGCCTATTCATTTTTAAAAAAACATTATGCAATAATGAACTATTCCCCGTGACGATTAACAAAACACCAATTGAGTACGTGGAAACCGCCAATAATTTGGGTGGCAAAACATATGGACTACTAAGATCCTTGCCACTAGTTAAATGTTCCTTACCTGTTAACGTGCGTCTTCTAATTGCGAAGTCTTGTCTAATACCCACACTCTTCTATGGTCTAGGGATCTATGCAAATTGTGATGTAGTAAGGCAACATAAGCTGAAAATAGCATACAATATTATTGCGCGTGTTATATCTCATGCGCGTGACCATGTATCTCAATTTTCTTACAAAATATTTGATATAAGCCTGGTAGATTATATGAAAAGTAGAACAATAGTCTTGTTACACAAAGTTATATACACCAGAAAGCCATCATACTTAAAAATGAAAAAAATAGTTAAAAATAACAATTCTCCAGATCTACAAGAACAACGAATATTATCTGAATCCGACATAGGTTTCTGCTTTCAAATAGACAATTTTTTATAAATGCGATTAGAACGTGGAATGAGCTTCCCAACTACATAAAAGAAACTAGGAGCGCAACTCTATTTAAGACAAAACTTCTCTCACACCCAAAAATAGCAGTTCTAGTCTGCTATAAGGTATAGTATCCTATATTAACAATGCGACTTATCCCCAAAACCTTTCCCACAGTTTTTTTTTTATTATGATATAATTTTATTTGTCATTGTAAAATTTTAATAATTAATGTAACAACGTGTGTCATTAGATTTATGAAACAATTTTGTCCAAATTTAAATATCTTTATCAGTTGTGACTAGCGCAGTAATTTATAAGTTTTAGAACTTGTAACTTAAGGAAGCCTAAATCAATAAATAAAAAAATAATAATATCATTTAATTTGTTCCCTGTACTAAAACCTAAAATCTTATCTCATTTGCTTTACTCTTAGTTGATCTATGTTTTGTCCTGTCTTAATTTGTTCTATGTACCTTCCTCGCGAACCGTATTTGACCGAAATAAAAATGGGCCCGCGCGTAACAAGCACTAGCTTGGTGTCGTTTGGGCCACTTGTTTGTACTGCTCTTAGTGCATCAACGTTCAATAATTTTCAAAATTTACTTTTCAAAAGCCAGTGAAAAAGCTCACCACTAAAGTGATAGTCAATATATTGCACGAAGAAATCTGTTCTTGCCCAAGTCAGTTGGACAAGGTCGGGTCTCTCCGTGGGACGAGGAGGGGTATAGACGCTCGTCGCGGGCACGGGGACGCTGTTTAGTGCAGTCGGATCGCGTCGCGACACGGGTGATTATGGGTATCTCGGTGCCGGACCACAGGCGATATGGACTGTGTGAGTAGGGGTGCCGGATACTCGTGTAACCGGGATCAACAGTGTGTTGAGGTCACGCCGCGGGATCAGGAGGATAATGGCACACCTGTCGCTAGCACGGGGACACTAGAGAACACAGGACGATTCGCGTCGCGACACAGATAGCTAGGGGTGTATGGTGCCGGACCACAGGCGATCGATGAGCTGTGTTAGGGTGAGTTGACAAGAGTCTTTACGTGATAAAATAAGAAGACTTGTGAGTGTTTAGATTTGTAACTGACTTTATTGAGCTGTCGACCAGAGCTTAAATACTATCATGACCCGGAAATTGGGTGCCTATATTAACTGACATGTTACGCCTCATATTGGGTTCACCTACATTTTATCGTCTACGCTGCAGTGTCAGCGGTATGCTGCTTGTGACTGCTGACCCACCGGCTGTCCCATACTTGCAGCGTCGGCACTGTATTGTGCTGCCACTGTGCGCCTGGTCGCTGTTCCGTATAAGTTGCATTGGTCGTATGTTCGGCTCGCTGACCACTTGCAACTCCGTTGTGTTGGAGATTGCGTGCGTTTCACCCGTGTTCGTACCATGCTAGATCGATCCGAGTTACCTTGGTTACGAACATTCTCCCCCCCATTGACGGGTTCGTCAATAAAAGCGGAGGGTAGCCACTGTTTGTCAGTTGTCGACATGTTGCTCGTTCCTTGTACTGATCTCGTGGTTCAGTTCGCATCTGCGGAGGAGTCTACTCGTCTCCCACAAGGACTGCATCTCCTTTATCCAAATGGTCCCAAGATATTTCGTCGAGGAAAACAACTGTGGATACGTAGTCCGATTGGTTTGGTTTGGCGCGACCTGCGATATCCAGCGGGTCGTGTGGTCCAACTTCATCCTGAGTCCTTCCTCTTATTGGACGACGGGTCTTTCTTGGTTTTTCGGCGTGCTGTCCTGGCCTTGCACCGTAGTGACAGCCCTGTTTTGCGTGCGGACGTGCCATCCTGGTATGATGAATCGGATTCCGGTGTCGAATGCGATGTTGGATCTGCCTTTGTTACTGTTTAATACTTAATAAATTGCTTATTCTACTGTTACATAAGTCTATATATATTTTTTTTGCTGAGGTCTCGTTAATCATCTATATAAACTGCGGTGTTCTGTGTTATTGGGTCTCAGTTTGTCGCAATGGTGCTTGAAGACCATTGCGAGGTCGTTTTGGACCTTGACGGTTCGCTGCGTTGCACTCGTATTCCCACCTGTTGGTCGTTGCTGGATAATATCCCAGGATTCTATGTACGTCGTAAACGCCGTACGGTCTCGATCCGTACCTCATGTGGCCCTGTTATAGATGGTCTGCGTTATCCTCCCAATCGGAGTGTGACGGTCCACGACGGCTCCTTCATCCTTCTTCCTAACAATCGCTTGTTGTTGTTCGATTGGCTGTGCTTGCCGTTACTTTGCGTGGTCCTCCAGTGCCGGACGCCGATCCGTTCGAGATGTATTACGACTCCGCTAGTGATTCGGGTCATGAGTAGTGACCTCCCCCTTTTTTTTTTTTTGATTTACTTGATAACTAAATATATTCTTATCGTTATGAACTTTTGTCTCTCTTTTTTTTTTTTTATCATTCTGTGGTCGTCAGCGTTTTCACCCGACTCATAGGTATTGGGGAAGTGACGCTTTGTTCCGAGCCGTTCTCTTGTTGACATATTTTTGTATGTTTACCTTTTCTGATGAGTAGACAAATTGCTGCTAACAACAGTAATATTACGAGCCCTGCCGCAATGGAGATTGGGTTAACGTAGTTCACCTGCGTATTCGTGGTTGCCTCTGTCTAGCTGCTCCTGAAGTTGATGGACTTCTCCCTGCAGATGCTTTAGACTGCTCGTTGTATTGCTACGTATGGTTGTGTATTGCTGCCTCTCCTGTATTGGACTCTTGAACGAATGAGTAATAATTGTAGCTGGTTTTTCTCTATTGTCGATCTTAACGCTGGGTGTCCCTGTAGTGTAACCACTGGACTTCTTGCAATGCAGTCCGCATTCATCGTCACGATTCCATTATCATGCACTTGTATTTTTCCTCGTTCCTCCCCGCACACATAGGTTAATGTTATTTCTTGTGTTGTAGCAAAAATCCAAGTATTTGGAGCATCAAGAGGGTACCATATGCTTGTCGTGTTAATCCTTTCGGGTTTGCAGCTGGATTTTTGTTCAGATTGAACGGCTGCTAGGGCGCATTGGAACTGTTCGTGCGCGGGACCCAACGTCGTTTGTTTTATATTGCACAGCATTGGTCCCTTTGACATCTTCGTGCATTGGTTCAGCTCTTCCACAGTAAGTGCGAAGTGTCGATCTCGATGATCACTAATCGCTAGATATTTGGTCTCTGTCTCCGTTGCGATTATGTGATCTTGGGTGGGTAATTGATACACGTCGTACTCCTCTTCGTCCACTAATGGTATTTTATTATGAAATATGAGGGTGTTGTCCAATTCCTGGACTTCTGATACCATTACTTGATAGATATCATGCATAGTCTCATGTGTAACAGGTAGTCGCCTCACTTTCGGGAGATGGGCCTGTATGTTTATAAGCTCCCTTTGCAGCTGACTTACGGAGATTAATGCTGGGCTGACTATGCGCCTTTTTAACCCGGTTACGATGTTGATGACTGCCGCCTCTTGATATGCCCTGCTATTAATGTTAGTTCTGATGACACCTGCGCTATGTTCCCAGTTCGTATGGTATTTTCGAGGTCTGTGACGTGTGTTTCCATGTGTCTTATCCTGCGTTCCATTTCATCATTACTCGTTCTCATCACGTTTATGGTGCTGTCTAAGATAGACGACTGGTTCCTGAGTAAATGAGTGTTGTGCAATTCCTTAGCTTGGATTTTTCGGATGACCTCTTCCATATTCTGCGCATACTGAGAGTCTAAAACTCCAAATAGCCCGTTGGCGAGATTTCCTACCAGATTCAGGGCTCCTCTCCGTTGTCGCTGATGATTGAACAGCTGTTGACCATCGTATAGCTCGCTGGCCTCTTGTTCGAGCACCTGTATTATCGTTGGACATGACCCGCCTCGTAGGCACCAGGTTGATAAATCTTCAATATTTTTTTTAAACGCAGTGATCTCCTGTGCTAACAGCCGTAGATCAAAATATGATATGATCGTCCATTCTGCGGACACCAGAGCTATTCTATTCCTTAATTCTACATATGTTCCCGTATTGTTAGGTAATGGACCTACCTTTACGGGAAATTCAGCCATGATTGGGACGGCTTGAGTGGCGTTGGCAATGGCCAGCAGCACTATGAATTGGAACATAACCTTGGGGATCTTCTGACACCCTTTGTCACTTCTTCGGGTGCCCTTTGATTGTCTAGTGGTAGCACAGCCAGCCGATGAATCGCTCTCGTGCATTCTCCTGCTGATGTCCGGATGCTGACGACTCGGATTGCACCGTCCTTTCCTGCGTGTACCGTCACTATTCTCCCAAGTGGCCACTGTAATGGTGGCATGTTGTCTTCCTTTATTACCACTAGGTCTCCTACGGCAACCGTCTTTTGCTTTCTTGTCCATTTTGATCGGTTTTGTAGTTCCTGCAGGTACTCGTGGCTCCATCTTTTCCAGAAGTCCTGTCTGACCTTGTCTATTTGTTTCCATCTTGTTACTAGACCCGATCGTACCTCCTTGTTATGAATGTCGGGAGATGCGGTTATTGGTCCTCCGATCAAGAAGTGCCCTGGAATCAATGCAGACAGGTCGCGTGGGCTGGAAGAAATGGGAGTAAGAGGCCGTGAGTTTAGTATTGCCTCTATGTCGATAATCACTGTTTCTAATTCTTCATATGTTAAATCTGCCGTTGACACCATGCGGATCAACAAATGCTTTGCTGATTTCACTGCCGCCTCCCACAGTCTTTCGAAATGAGGTGCCCGTGGTGGAATAAAATGGAATTCTGTTCCTAGCTGCGAGCATGTTTTAGTAATTGTCTCTCGAGCTTCATCCGAGTATATCGTGGTTTTTAACTCTCGTAACTCGTTCTTCGCCCCGACAAAATTCGTGGCGTTGTCACAATAGATGCTCTTCGCGACTCCTCTCCTTCCCTTAAATCTTTTAAGTGCTGCCAAGAATGCTTGAGTGGTTAGATCTGACACCACTTCTAAATGTACTGCTTTGGTGGTGAAACA
Organism: Drosophila suzukii; assembly: GCF_043229965.1. NCBI lineage: Eukaryota > Metazoa > Arthropoda > Insecta > Diptera > Drosophilidae > Drosophila > Drosophila suzukii. Next base: position 32,804,532 of record NC_092082.1, on the reverse strand, counting down.
ACAAAAAATGGCTAAATAGACCTTATGGGGATTCTTTCCTCGAATTTTGTAGTGCACAAAAAATGGTCCGCAGTAATCCACCCCACTAATATTAAACGGTCTTGCAATTTGTACCCGATCGGTTGGTAGCGGACTCATGATCTGATTTAACAACCTTGGTCGAGCTCGGCAGCATGTAATGCAGCGTCGTACTGTCGTCAATGCAAGTTGTTTTCCCTTGATCGTCCAAAATTGTTTTCGCGTGTTTGCCAACAGTGCCTGCGGGCCACAATGCTTAAGCTGCCGATGCTTATTCTCAAATATGAGCCGTGTTATTTTATGACCTGCTGGCAGCAACATAGGATGTTTTTCATCGAATGCTAGACTTGAGTTCTGGAGTCGTCCTCCTACCCGCAGTACCTTGCTATTGTCCAGAAATGGGTCTAATGACCGATAAGGATCTGATACTGCCACACAACCGTTCTTATGCAACTGCGTTATGGTAGGCTGGAATGCTATTCCTTGTATCTGTCGTATTATTCGTTGTAATGCCCTTGCTCGTTGTTCCGGAGTTATTTGTCCTGTTTCTCTCTGATTGCCTGGTCGACAATTATTTCCAAACCGCAACATCCAGGCTGTTATTCCTACCAGCGTGTCAAATGACCCGTGGTGACTGATTTCCGTGGTCCAATCATTGATTTTTATTAGACTCAGGACGTGATTGGTTATAGTTAGTTGTTCTGGGTCCTTCGCGTTCAGCATCTGCTTAGTCTGTTGTTTCCAGGTTTCTTGGTTAGTTGTTAGAAATGACGGACCATTAAACCACAACTCCTTATGTTTAAGCTGTGTCGCTGAACATCCTCTCGACGCAAGGTCTGCTGGATTGTCTTCTGATGCTACATGCACCCATTGCTCCGGATTTGATAGTTCATGAATCCGAGCAATTCGGTTTGCTACGAACGTATGAAATGATGATGCTGTTGCGTTTATCCATGCTAACACTATTGTAGAATCCGTCCAATATTGGACTTCGTCGATCTTTATCCGTAGATCCCTTTTGATTCTTTCTGCTAGCTCAGCTTCTAGGACCGCTGCACATAATTCTAGTCTAGGCAATGTTTGTTTTGCTAGGGGCGCCACTCGTGATTTCGCGCATAGCAGCTTACTTACTATTGGACCGGCGGATGTTATCGTACGAAGATAAGCAGCCGTCCCATAAGCGACTTCTTACGCATCAGAAAATATATGCAGTTGGATGACTGCTGGGTCTGCCTGTGGGAGCGGATGCCTGGCGAGCTCAATGGTAGCCAATACCTGACTATCATTTCGAAATGCCTGCCAATGGGTTGTATCTTCCTTGTCCAATTCAGTATCCCAGTCTAACGATTTTTGCCATAGTTTCTGCATAAATATTTTTGCTGCTGTCGTTATGGGGCATAGTAGCCCTAGTGGATCAAATATTTTGGCTAATTCAGAGCACACAACTCGTTTTGTGACCGTTCCTTGTTCGTATGGCGTCGCGCGTCCTTGGAGTTTATCTTCCTTAGGATTCCACACTATCCCTAGTGTTTTTATTGTTGCATCCGAGAATTTGCTGAAATCGAGGTCCAACGCCTGGTCGTCCCTTGAAATATCCTTAAGTAACTCTGGGTGATTTGCGCACCACTTCCTCAATCTTAGTTTTGCCGACCCTAGAATTGCACAAATCTGATCTCGTTGCCGTATTGCCTCCTCCAGCGTGTCGGCTCCCGATAAGCAATCGTCGACATAGAAGTTTTGCTGAATGGCGTCCGCGCCTAGCTGCTGGCTTGTCGGCGCTCTCTGTGCTAGATGTTGGAATCATTTTGTTGCTAATTAAGGTGCACATGCAGTCCCGTAGGTCACCGTATTCAAATGGAAGTAACGCATTTTCTCTAGTGGGTTTCGTCGCCATACTATGAGTTGATAGCTCTTGTCTTGAGGATGAACCCAGATTTGTCGATACATTTTCTCTACGTCTGCTGTGAACACAAATCGGTGAGTCCGGAACCGTAACAAAATTGATAGTAAATCACTCTGAACTGCCGGCCCGACCCTTAGGAAGTTGTTAAGGCTCTTTCCTGTTGAGCTAGGAGCCGAAGCGTCAAAGACCACTCTTAATTTTGTGGTGGAGCTGTCTAGCTTTAAGAATAAAATAATGATTCCTTGGTATACTAGAAAGCTGTACCTCTGTCATGTGGTTTAAACGTTCATACTCATCCATAAAACTCACGTATCCTTCTAGCATTGCTGGATCCCGTTCTAACCGACGTTCTAGGCTGGAAAATCTCCGTTGAGCCAACGCTAATGTTTTTCCTAGCTCCCTCGGATTTTCTGCGAACGGCAATCTTACCATTAGTCGTTGATCCGGGCAGATTTGAACGTTTGATAGAAAATGTTCTTCACAAAGCCTCTCTTGGACTGTCATTGCTGGTACCTCCGTGTTAAACGTATCTAGCTTCCAAAATTTTTCCAGAGCTGGTAATGGATCCCCCCGTGTGATTGTCATGACATTTCCTGCCATGGCTGCTGGCACTCGTCGCCTCACTGCGCCGAACACAATCCACCCAAGAGTGGTTTCTTGTAGAGTTGGCTTATCATCCCCCAAACCGATAAGTCCGGGTCTTATCAATCGAGAATACACGTCGGCTCCCAGTGGCAAATCTATGCTTCCGGGTTGGCCGAATTCGGGGTCCGCCAACACTACCGTGCTCGGAATACTAAGTCCTTCGTCTATGGATTCCGACGGTTGGTTTTTCGTCAGTCGTGGTAGGATAAACACAACAATCTCCTTCTGAAAATTCGACCTTAACGATGACAGCCGCACGCGTGCCCATGACGAAGATCCTTGCGCCGTTTCTCCAATTCCTGAGATACCTTGTGATGTGCTGAAGGTGGGGATAGCAAGTTGGTCCGCCATCCTTCTGGACATGAGATTAAGCTGAGAGCCAAGGTCGATGACTGCGCGACAATTTTCTCGTCTTGCGCTTTGTCCTTGTATTGCCACAATAGCTGTGGGGAGTAATACGTACGGGTTTGGCGGTTGGCTGAGGGTCAACGCAGACACCTTGTTGATCATTGGGGTCTGCAGATTTGGATCTGAAGCATCCATCGCTTGCAATGGTTGATCTATGGTAGCAATGGCAACAACCGGCGCCGTGGACTCTGGATGTTTGTGCAACATGGAATGATGCCGTTGACGGCAAAAGCGACAGGTCATTGGCGACGGGCAGCTGTTTGTCTTATGGTAGTTTGACAGACAATTGGCACAGCCTGCAATCTTCGTCATTGCCTGCCGACGTTCTTCCGGACTCATTCTTCGAAACATGTTGCAGGATAAGGGCCGGTGTGTGGCTATGTTGCAAATTTTACAAATGATATCTCGTGATACCAATGTTTTGGGTTGAGCGTCCAGTGTTTCCAACATGCCGGATCGCCGTTCTAAAAAGGCTAAAACACTTTCCAGCAACGGGACTTCTGTTGGTGAGTTGGCTGAGTCTTCGAGAGCGGCTAACGTATACTGATCTAGTTTCCGCCGCACTAAGAACCCTATAATTGGATCCCAGCTCTTTGTGCAGATTTCCAGGTTTTTTAGAGTACTCATTGAATTCTTGATCGTGTCATGTAAGGCCCTGAGCTGACGTGAAGAGCCATCTATAGGTTTATAATCAACGATTTTTGCTATGGCGGCGAATACTAGTATCTTTCCGTTCTGGTACCCGGCCTTTAAGCGCAACCAGGTGTCGTCATAGCCACCCTGTGAGAAGGCTGTGTCTGTCAAGACGTTCCTCGCTTCACCACGAAGCGAGCTTTGTAGAATATGTAGTTTTTGGCTGGCCGAATATGGTTTATTGTGTACTAATTCTACAAAAAGGTCATGGAACCGTGGCCAGTCTAGATACTCGCCATTGAATTCTGGAATGCTAATTGGCGGCAATGCCAAGTTTAGGCTCATTGGCGCATCGTTTTCTCGAAGCAGGTTCATTTCGTATTCTTCATATAACGTGTGGAATTGGGCTAGCTCTGCTTCTGCCCGAGCTGCGGCCCCAGGTGTGCTATCCAATTAATCGTGGGCTTGCCTCAGTAATGCCCAATGGAGATCCAGGTGCCTTTGTAGGGCTGGGGTGACGGTTGGAGCGTTTGAGGCTAATGTTAGTGATGATTCCAATTCGTTGCATCTTCTCTGCAACTGTCGAATTACCGTGTCAATTGTGGAGCTTCCCTTTACTTGCTCTCCTGTTGTGATCTTGATGTTCGCTGAGGTTCGTCTGGGGGCCTTTGGTGGATCGCTTCCAGTCGGTATGTTGTCCAGGAAGACCCTTTGATATTTTTCAACCAGCTCCTTAAGTGCTGTTAGTCTTGAGGAGTATTCACTTCCCGTGGGTAGTGCCGCTTGCTGGACCTCTTCATCCAGATCACAAAATTGTTGCCAGAGCTCCTTTAGTTGTTCTAATCTACCGGCATAATAGCGTTCTCGGAGGCGTCTGTCGGCAGAATCCTTGCCATAATTCTTTATAAGCTGTTGTATTTTTCCTTGCAGCTCGTTTTGATCGTCTAACAATCGATTGTGTAAATCGATTCTGGTTTGGTTTGTCTGCTCAATGAATGAGGTCGACATAGTGCAGGTATTCAGTAAGTTTTTGCTGACTGCGGTTCTTAAGCTAGGCTTGACAGGTGTTTGTGTAAGAAAGTCTTACCTGTGCAAACCGGCGTGTGTGTTGCCTATGTGGAAGGCGGATGCTGAAGTGTGATCCTTTGTTGGTAAAGGATCACGTCGGGGTCACCAATGTTCTTGCCCAAGTCAGTTGGACAAGGTCGGGTCTCTCCGTGGGACGAGGAGGGGTATAGACGCTCGTCGCGGGCACGGGGACGCTGTTTAGTGCAGTCGGATCGCGTCGCGACACGGGTGATTATGGGTATCTCGGTGCCGGACCACAGGCGATATGGACTGTGTGAGTAGGGGTGCCGGATACTCGTGTAACCGGGATCAACAGTGTGTTGAGGTCACGCCGCGGGATCAGGAGGATAATGGCACACCTGTCGCTAGCACGGGGACACTAGAGAACACAGGACGATTCGCGTCGCGACACAGATAGCTAGGGGTGTATGGTGCCGGACCACAGGCGATCGATGAGCTGTGTTAGGGTGAGTTGACAAGAGTCTTTACGTGATAAAATAAGAAGACTTGTGAGTGTTTAGATTTGTAACTGACTTTATTGAGCTGTCGACCAGAGCTTAAATACTATCATGACCCGGAAATTGGGTGCCTATATTAACTGACATGTTACGCCTCATATTGGGTTCACCTACATTTTATCGTCTACGCTGCAGTGTCAGCGGTATGCTGCTTGTGACTGCTGACCCACCGGCTGTCCCATACTTGCAGCGTCGGCACTGTATTGTGCTGCCACTGTGCGCCTGGTCGCTGTTCCGTATAATTTGCATTGGTCGTATGTTCGGCTCGCTGACCACTTGCAACTCCGTTGTGTTGGAGATTGCGTGCGTTTCACCCGTGTTCGTACCATGCTAGATCGATCCGAGTTACCTTGGTTACGAACAAAATCTTTTATTGCTTTGGTGTGCCTAAAATAGTCATGAGTGACAACGGCACTCAATTTAAAAGCCGTGATATGGCGTTCGCCACATGTTCATAGGTGCCATGTTCCGCTGTCCAACGCAGCGGAGAGAGTCAACCGCTCAATGAACGCGGCTTTGAGAGTTCACATCTGCTCGGACCAGTGCGAATTGGATGTTTTCCTCAGCAGCATCAATTGCTCACTTCTTAACTCAATTCATCTGTCTATAAGTGTATCACCTTACCAGGTTTTCTTTGGCCAACATATGATCTCTCACGACCAAGACTATAAATTGTTAGGCAAGTTCGGCTTATTCGCCAAGGGTGATATCAACCCTCTAATTACTTACGTGTGCCATTATTGACGTGTGCCAGAAAATTCATTGAAGCATACACAAACATGTTAGCAAAGCTTAAGAGACGAACCAGCGTACATATAATCTACGTACAAGACCCCCTTCGTTTGAAGTATGTCAAGAGGTGACAAAACGGAACTTTACGCTGAGCAACGCTAAGTCGGAACAAAGATGCGAGTTAAAAGGAAACTTGGTCAAACAATATATGTCCTGGAAGACATAAACGGCAAAGAGTTTGGTAAATTCCATGTCAAGGAAACCTGGTAGTCCCTCCCGATTCCTTTTCCAGCTTTTATTGTTTTTCAGCTCTTGCAGGGTACAAAAAAAGTATATTTAAAAAAACTTGTGAGGAAACAAAGGTTATTATGAAAGGAAAAACGCTCTCCGCTTACGTACATTGTGGATGCAAAGAAAAACCGAAACACAAAAACAACAAAATTTATACACATTTTTTCATACTTTTTGAGTCTTATGCAAAGGTTATCTACAAAGAATCAGATCTGTGTGCACGTAAAATCAAAATTAGAAAAGTGAAAGTACAATTTTGGCGAAGAAATAATCAAATGAATGGCTTATAAATTAAACAGATAAAAAGGGAAAGTGAGTGTAAGGATATCAAATTAAAAATCATTTGCTCTGTGACATAGACTTCTGCGTCAGCTACATAAGATCTATGTAGTTGATTGCTATTCTTTTTATACCCGTTACTCGTAGAGTAAAAGGGTATACTAGATTCGTCGGAAAGTATGTAACAGGCAGAAGGAAGCGTTTCCGACCCCATAAAGTATATATATTCTTGATCAGGATCACTAGCCGAGTCGATCTAGCCATGTCCGTCTGTCCGTCTGTCCGTCTGTCCGTCTGTCCGTCTGTCCGTCTGTCTGTCCGGATGAACGCTGAGATCTCGGAAACTATGAGGGCTAGGCTATTAAGATTTGGCGTAAAGATTCCTGAGCTTCTTACGCAGCGCAAGTTTGTTTCAGTAGACTGCCACGCCCACTTTAACGCCCACAAACCGCCCGAAACTGTAACTCCTACAGTTTTTATGCTAGATAGAAAATTTTAACTGAAATGTATTGTTCTCATCAATACCTATCGATTGACCTAAAAAAAAGTTTGACACGCCCACTTAAACGCCCACAAACCGCGAAAACCTGTGACGCCCACAATTTGCATACTAGATAAGAAATTTTAACTGAAATGTATTGGTGTCGTCAATACCTATCGATTGATCCAAAAATAAATTTGCCACGCCCACTCTAACGCCCATAACGCTTAAATCTGTCTACCGCCGGTAGGTGGCGCATTTTAATCTCGCTTTGCTGCTTGCATATCTCCATTTCCCTTTGAGTAACGGGTATCTGATAGTCGAGGTACTCGACTATAGCGTTCTTCCTTGTTTTATTTTTAAGGTTGGTATTGTTATTAATTCTGCGTATTTCTTCGAGTTAATCTTCAACCATTACTTCGCCGCTTGTTTCTTTTTTTTTTGTTTTTTACGTACGTGCTTCTCTGCGATTTGTTTTGTTAGATCTGTTTGTTGGTGTTTTTATTCATATGGTATATATTTTCAATAATTGGGTTCGGTGTTTGTTTTGCTTTTTTTTTTGGCGTTTTTCTCTTTTTTTTTATATATATAAACTGTATAAATTGCCTGCCTGCTATACTGAACATTTTGTCAAAAAATTTTTGTTTTCGACTTTTGCTTTGTTTTTAGAGTTTTTTCTTTTTTTGTATTGTTTTGTTTAGATTATTTTTGTTTTGCTTTGTTTTACTTGTTTTTTTTTTTACTATTTATACCTTAATGGTAGAACTTTTGTTTTGTTCTGTTGGTTTATATGCATTAATTAACTAACAAATAGCAACGTGCATACAGCTGCTGGACATAATTCGCACATGAACGTATATATACTATATACGAATATATAGGTCATATGCGCGAGACTAAAGTTTATCGCTGCTTAAGGACTAACATTTATAGACTTTCCATTGTTGTTGCGGATGTTCTGGTTGCAAAGAGTAAGAAAGGTTGCTTGGTTGCTGCTTGGCTTGGTCGCTGTTGTTGCTGTTGCTGGTGCTGATGTTGCTGTTGCTGCTGTGCTGATGTTGCTGTTAAGTTGCTCGCTGACTGACACTGGACACTGACACAGAGACACAGAGGCCAGCCTGTTGTTTCATCTTCGTTCTTGTAATGTAGTACTTATCTTTCGTATATAATAGGTATGTAGCGAAGTGTTATTAATTAATGTATGTGTTTATATATGCATGCTGCTGATGCTCCTTCTGATCCACCTCATCCTCCTGCTCACTATCTCCATTTTCGCCTCCGCCTCTCCCTCTATCTCGGTTTCCCGCACACCAAAATATCATATCAGGCATATTATGTTGCGGACCGACTCCTGCCCTCTAGTTATCGCCGTTGTGATTGACATTCTGCTGCAGCTCCTTCAGCTTCTCCTCGCGCGGCTTGGCGTTGCCAAAGATCGAGGCCGATTGCTTGGTCTTGGCCACCGCGTTTATGGGCGCGGCAATCGTCCGTGGCTTCAGCTGCAGGCGTGGTCGCTCATTATCAACAATGGCGCCCATGGAGGGACCACTGCCGCCGACGCCCAGGCCGCCAGATCCGCCGGAGCCGCCGCCCAGACCGCCCATTCCGGCGCTGGGACGTTCGCTCTGCTGGTTGGGATTGTAGTGGGTGCGCTCGCGGTCGCGGTGCCGGCTTATGTTGTTGTAGCGATCGCCGTCGCGCGACTGGTTGCCGTAGCTGCCTTCCCGCTGTCCACGTTCGCGACCCTGGTTGGGGTCGAACCGATCGTCGTTGTTGAAGTTGCCGTACCGACCCCGATTTGCCGGCCGATCTCCACTATCTCCGCGATTACCCGATCCACCGCCGCCAGTGCCAGGACCTCCCCGGCTGTAGGACTGGCTGCTGCCGCATTGGCGTGGTGGGCCGCGGTTCTGGAAGTCTCTGCCATCGCCGCGGGTCATGCCTCCGTTGCCACCGCCGCCAACACCTCCACCAGGTCGATCATTTTCCGACGATCGGCAGTGTCGATGCGCAGCGGCGCCGACAGGTCGTCCAGTTTGATCCGACCATCGCATTCTAGCGCCCGCTCCAGATTTACCGGCGTCTCAAACTCCACGTAGCAGAAGTTATGAACTGATCCGTCTCGCGATCCTTCACGAGCCGCAGATTGACGACGAATGCGATAAAGGGCGGTTCCGTGGGCAACTGCTTGGAATCCTGATCTCCACCGAATCCGCCTCAAACGTGTTCATAACCACCTCTTCCAGTCATGTTTTTTTTTTTTTTTGTTAGTCACAGGAATTATTGATCAAAACTGTAATTGTGTGAGTCAGTATATTTTTCGGCTTCGTTGTCATTTCTAGTTAGGGCGTTTCCTAATGGTAATTAACATAAATAGCCCGTAAGCAACCTTCCAGTTTAGAAAGGATCCGATCCTCGCCTGAGTACCAATAAAATGAAAATACCATTTTGATGGATTTTGAGTATTTTTTGCATCCTACGTCCACTCTAGACGCCATAGTTTCATCCTCTTTTTTGCAAGTATCTCTCGAGGTCGGTTCGTTGGCTCCGTAAATGTTGTTACATTGTTAAAACCCGATCGCATCCATAACTCCGAGTGTAAATTACTTCGAATTTTGTGGATCAGTACGAATCGGTACGAACGGAATATTGGTAATATCTAACAGAAATTCCAGGAAAATAGCAGTGACCAGCGACAACGTGCGAATTCTTAGAATTGTCTGAAGTATTTAGAGTCCACCCTCTGCGCACTGCAAGGAGCATGTGCCGCGTGCAGCGGTTAATTAGCGGAGCATAAATTCCGGAACAACATTTCGTCAGTGCTTCCCCTGGATCATAAATTTCTTCAGCGTCACGCCAGAATCTGCATTAAAGATTCCCATATCTTTCATCCTTGCCACGCCTGGATTTGTTTCATCAGCGTCAAACCACAAGCTGCCCCAAGGATCGCCGGCATCAACCCGCATGAGGTTTCACCTTACCAAATACGCACCACGATCGACGAGTCGGATCCAGTTTGGATCGGGCGAACATATCACCGGCGTCGACTCGGCGCAAACCCCGCAAGACCGCGCAAACACGACACCGCATCCCAATTGGAATATAAGTTCCAATTCTAGTTCCTAATTGCTCTAGTTAATTCTGGCCGGAACTGCCAATTCGTTTTTATGTCGCTAGAGTAATTGTAGTTTTATTTCCCTATTCTAAATATATTTAAGACAAGTTTCGCCGTACGATTCCTATTTAGCCAGTATATTTGCGAGTGTGCTTACGACATAGAATGACATATAGACACATAAATTAAACCATTTAAAGTTCTAAAGCACACATTGATCGTCATCCGGCCTGCTGACTTCGTTGGAGAGTTCGTAAGTACGGCATAGCTGTAAAATATTTACATTCTTAGCCCGCACACTTTTGATACACATATCTATGTATTTGTTTATCGATATATATTAAAGAGGAATCATTTGCCTTTGATTAATAAAACGTAATCCGCCCAAGAGCAATTTTTTTTGAATAAGAGTATCGTATATCGATAAAGTATAGGTCCCCTTTGTTTTCTTTTGATAATCTTGTATTGAAACACGTTCATATAGAGACTCGTTCTGCGTGAATAACGTTTAGTCTTAAGGATTTGTAGTGTGTTAGTGCTAGGATTTGTAGTATTTAAATTAACCATACTATCGTATTTGTTGTACTAAATGAAATTTAAGATGAATTAAGTTGTGATATTTTGAGGGCACCTAGAGAATGTAGCGCAGCGATTGTTTAAGGGTGGAATCTGATGAGACTTCACAGGTATGTTGGGTATAGAAGGAGGCCATTAGCATCTTGGCCTCCATCTTCGATAGGTATTCTCGCTCGTCCGAATGTTGGGTTAAATCTCCTATCGTTATCATCCCTCTGTCTACCACTGTTAGTTCTGTGACACTCTTGTTCGATCTTAACACAAACCCACAGCCATCCCTGAGCAGGTCTGTCAAAACGTAGACAGAGGTGTTAGGGTGGACAACGCTCATAGAGTGTGTTCTTCACAGAAATAAATGGCGTCCAACAATGGGACAAGCCCAATGCCTGATCAGGCATTTATCGTTTAACAGCCGAGCTTCCCGAAAATATTCCAATCCATCCTTTTCTGGTTAAATGGTAGTTTCAGTTGCTATTTTCATTTTTGACTTGGACTGATTGTACTCTGGATAGATTCGGAGTCATACCAGCTAAAATGTAATACTTTTGTTACATGTTTTTCTATAAGTTTGAAAATACTCGAACATTAAGTTTAAAACATTCCATTTTGATTATTTGATACCTTGGATTTATAGTTCTGATTTAAAGTCGTTTTTTAACCAGGTTTTCAGTTTTCAAACAACATCTTCTATCCATCTAAAATCGATATTTTATCTAGCTGAATAGATTCGGCTAGTTCCTCTTTTGATTGGTTAGACCGCAAAATACAATTTCTATAATTAATTCCGCAAGCATTTTCAGTTTACTCTTCAGGATAAGCCCCTCATATTTTAATGATATTTTCGAATTTCGCATTTCTCAAGGATTTCTCTCGTTTTGTCATTGTTGAATGATTATCTTATATTTCTATCGTATATCGAATTTGTACCTTTTCTCTTTTTATATTCACATATAATATTTACATTTATACATTCCCTATTTCGAATCCCTTTAAATCATCATCTCCAAATAATTCTTCTCTGAGTTAAGTTAGTTCTTCAGTTTAGTCTTAAATCGTTTAAGAATGTCTGTTAGGCACAGCAACTAGAACTAAGTTTTTCTAGGGAGTGATGCCTCAGTGACGTGCATCCTCTGCAAGGAAGTAGTTTTCGATTTGGATTTAATTGAAACTGTTTGCAGACATTGGTTTCTCAAGGCTTGTCTACAAAACAGGCTGCAGGACATCAACACTTGTCCGACTTGTCCCCAGTCCCAGATGGGATCTAATCCTAATTCCGTTATGGGAAATCGAATGATGCCCAGATCTACCAAAACAGATAACCAGAACAATACAATCGTCTTTATGAAAGACAATAGGCAAACCAATTTTTCAGATACAGCAAAAGACCCAGATCAACCGAGTCTTGCAAATCAAATGCGAGAATTTAACATGCATGTTACAGACCCAGAGAGCATTTCAAGTAACAATGACAGACCATCACAGACAAAATGACTCAAATGTTTAGCCAATTGAATAGGTCCACGTTTGTTGATAACAATACGCAGCACACATTCCGTATCAATTCAGGACCAGCCGATTTCCAGAACAACCAAGGTTAAGACAGTCAGCAAGTTAGGCACTCTCTAGGTGTGCGAAGCGATCGTAGCGATCGACAACGACATCGCAGTTGAGGACCTTATATATCGCGTTAACGGTCTCACTACGCAAAGCCTTGACGGAAATTTCGATTTGTTGTCGCAGTTTGCAAATTTTCTATTTGCAGGTCCTGCTTTATCTTTTTACTGGCGGGTTCATAGGTCGGTAGATGATATGAGCTGGCGTATATTGTGCAGGCGTTTAAGGGAGAGATACTCGGATCAAAGATCAGACCGTGAGATCAAAAGTATTAAGCGTCGTCGTAAGCCGGGCTCAAACGAAAGTGTTGATGGCTTTTTTGACGCAATGGTAATCAAAGCCAATTCCCTTTGAGAGCCCTTTGAGTTACAATCTGAAGCCAGCCCTGAAACTTGAGTTACTGCATGCTGACACCCCCTCTTTGGAATCTTTGCGTAAGGCGTGTCATCGCCACAAAGAACTTTATTGTAGCACTCGGTCGAAGCCAATTCAACGCCCTATTTAAACCAAACGATTTGTCAACACAATTCTTCACGAATGTGATTCTGAATATCAGTCCGAGGAAGATGCCGATGTCGAGGGCGAAGTTGGCAAATTTAAGCCTGTAGACAAATATATAAGCTGGAACTGTGAGGAAACACGTCACAGGTACCACGATTGCCTAAAACATCCCCGTATTGTAAATGTAAATCCGTATTGGACAACTCCAAGCAGGACATTCGTAAGATCCAGAAGGTGGTTGTCCGCCGATAGTCTCTTAAAACGAAGTACTTCAAATGCTGCGGCAACGGAAAATTTACCTGATTTGTCTACTCCAAAATCTGTCGTACCATCTAATGAAGCTTTAAAGCCATATCACTTGTGCTTGCAAGAGTATCTTAACCCTCTAGTGCCCAAGAGCGCCTCCAGACGGGTAATGTTAAAAACACCGTTATTTTAGTCTTCATTCCTTTTGACTCGGTTTTGCGTTTTTTCTAATTCGAGGAAGTCCAAAAATTAAGTTCGTTGCGTTTGGAATACATACTAGAGCTTGCGCAAGCTGCTGTAGTCATTTGAAGCAGAAATTTTGTGCAACTCGGACGAAATAATTATTTGCAAATTAAGTGCAAAATATAAATACTTTTTTAAAATATTATAAAAAGTTTGTTGCTGGAAAAAAAAATTGTACCGTGTTGCTGATAGTCTCAAGGACTCAAAAAACGAAACCCACACTAAAAATAAGATTTCGTTAGCTTTCTATAGCTTTTATAAGGTATCCCCTCTAGAGGCGGTCTTGGGACAATTCGGGAAAAAAAAATTATAAGGTAAGTTTGAAAGTGGAACAACCTATGACATATTTAAGTACAAATAATTGCTTCAGTAGACATGGAGCGACGACAAGTGAATAAGATATCAGCTTTTTCCGACGTGGAGATTGAAAAATTGTTAAATTCAATTGATATTGACATTGATACGGACGGAGAAGAAGAATTGGAGGAAGATTTGACTGATGATGTTTGCGAGGCAGCGCGTCCTGTCAATGAGGAAGATGAAGAAGCGATTGAGAAAGTTATACATATGTCGGATTCTATGTTGGCTAGAGAGATTTGTGTAACTTCAAGCGGAAGTCCTACTCCTTTTGCAAAATTGTTGTCACCCTCAAGTTCGATTGCATCCAATTCACCTCAAGCACAGAAACGCAAACGCAAAGCGCCTGCTGAGCAAAATATTGCTCATGTTAAAGCAAGCACAATAGCTGAATGTGTAGGATCTGTTTGGGCTATAGACCCAAAATCACCGTTTTTAAAAAAGATGTTGTGGCGCCAAACGAACCTAGTCATGGATAAATCTGCAATATCCTTTAATGAACCTGACCTCGGAGCACTTAAAAACCTGGATACGCCATTCAAGTGTTTTCAATTCTTTTTGAGTGATACTATAATTGAGCATATCACGCAGCAAATAAATTTGTATGCTGCCCAAAAGGATGTCAATACTTCGTTTTCTACAACCAATTTAGAAATTCGAAAATTTATTGGCATTTAATTTTTTATGTCAGTTTTTCGCTACCCAAATGTCCGTTCATATTGGGGGTAGTACGCATTTGGAACAATTCAGAACACAATGTCAAGAAATCGCTTTGAAAAAATACGAGGTAATTTGCATTTTAATGATAATAGTAAGTTGCCCTCCAAGGATTCTACCGACCACGATCCTTTATACAAAATACAGCCGCTCGTGAATCACTTCAATGAGAAGTTTCAGTCAGTTCCGATGCGCCAACGCTTATCTGTGGATGAACAAATGTGTGCAACGAAGATGAAGACCTTTCTTAGACAATATTTACCAGACAAACCACACAAATGGGGAGTGAAATTCTTCAATTTGTGTGACTCTTCTGGCTTTTGCTATAATTTCGAGATATATTGTGGAGCAGGTGACAACGTTGTTCAAACTGGCTCACCAGATCTTGGTGCGGCAGCAAATGTAGTTGTTCGATTGTCACGCAATGTTCCGGATTTCAAAAACCAGATTATTTACTTTGACAATTATTATACTTCTTTGCCGCTTCTTGTATATCTCAAGTCCCGGGGAATATTTTCTTTGGGAACTATTCGCTCGAATCGCATTCCAAATTGTAAGCTGCCATCTGACAGCGACCTCAAGAAACAAGTGCGTGGATATTCTACAGAATTTTGTGGATCTGTATCAGGAGTCGAACTGTCTTTGACGATTTGGAAGGACAATAAGGCAGTACGACTTGCTTCGACTTACGCGGGCACAAAGCCTTTCCTGAATGAAACGAATTCAAAAGATCAGGTTTCACGTTTTGTTCGTTCCGAAAAAAAGTACGTTGACATAAATTGCCCAAATGTAATCCACGCATACAACAGCCACATGGGTGGTGTCGACTTAACCCTCTAGTGCCCAAGACCGCCTCCAGACGGGTAAGGTTAAAAACACCGTTATTTTAGTCTTTTCATTCCTTTTGACTGAGTTTTGCGTATTTTCTAATTCGGGGAAGTCCAAAAATTAAGTTCGTTGCGTTTGGAATACATACTAGAGCTTGCACAAGCTGCTGTAGTCATTTGAAGCAGAAATTTTGTGCAACTCGGACGAAATAATTATTTGCAAATTAAGTGCAAAATATAAATATTTTTTTAAAATATTATAAGAAGTTTGTTGCTGGAAAAAAAAATTGTACCGTGTTGCTGATAGTCTCAAGGACTCAAAAAACGAAACCCACACTACAAATAAGATTTCGTTAGCTTTCTATAGCTTTTATAAGGTATCCCGTCTAGAGGCGGTCTTGGGACAATTCGGGAAAATAAAATTATAAGGTAAGTTTGAAAGTGGAACAACCTATGACATATTTAAATACAAATAATTGCTTCAGAAGACATGGAGCGACGACAAGTGAATAAGCTATCAGCTCTTTCCGACGTGGAAAAATTTTTAAAATTTAATTGATATTGACATTGATACGGACGGAGAAGAAGAATTGGAGGAAGATTTGACTGATGATGTTTGCGAGGCAGCGCGTCCTGTCAATGAGGAAGATGAAGAAGCGATTGAGAAAGTTATACATATGTCGGATTCTATGTTGGCTAGAGAGATTTGTGTAACTTCAAGCGGAAGTCCTACTCCTTTTGCAAAATTGTTGTCACCCTCAAGTTCGATTGCAACCAATTCACCTCAAGCACAGAAACGCAAACGCAAAGCGCCTGCTGAGCAAAATATTGCTCATGTTAAAGCATGCACAATAGCTGAATGTGTAGGATCTGTTTGGGCTATAGACCCAAAATCACCGCTTTTGAAAAGGATGTTGTGGCGCCAAACGAACCTAGTCATGAATAAATCTGCAATATCCTTTAATGAGCCTGACCTCGGAGCACTTAAAAATCTGGATACGCCATTCAATTGTTTTCAATTCTTTTTGAGTGATACTATAATTGAGCATATCACGCAGCAAACAAATTTGTATGCTGCCCAAAAGGATGTCAATACTTCGTTTTCTACAACTGTTCGTACCCAAAGGTACTCAACATGACCACACCCAACAAATCAAGCAGTAGCCAAGTTGGGAACAGTACCAGGCGCTCAGTAGCACCCACTGCATATGAGAATTGCTGATCAGCATATTATATGTCTCACTAACTCACCGTCTCACCGGCTCAACGGCACACTGACCGGCCAATGCAGTCAGCACATTTTGCAGTGTCAGCCAACTACGCAAAGCCAACTACGCAACTGCTACCATAATCATAATTCCCTGACCTACTTTAGAATATAGCCTACTTCACTAATCATTACACAAACTTCCGTGGTCCAAGTAGTATATAAACATGTACCAAATGAAGAATAAATCAGTTATCAACACACCTCTTAACTCCGCGGTTCTACTTCCTACAACTGGGAATAGGGCTCGTAATACCCTATCTCAACTAGCAGCTAACCACGTTAGCTCACCCTCAGCGCAGCTCCAGCATCGCCTGTGGTCCGGCATCACAGTAACCATCGTTACCATTGCCGCGACGCGATCATCCTGCCATCATAGCGTCCCCGTGCCAGCGACAAGTGCTCATTACCCCCTTGTCCCACGGTGTGACCCGGAAGTGTCTACTTCTGTTAGGCACAAACAACAACCAATTTAGAAATTCGAAAATTTATTGGCATTTTATTTTTTATGTCAGTTTTTCGCTACCCAAATGTCCGTTCATATTGGGGGGAGTACGCATTTGGAACAATTCAGAACACAATGTCAAGAAATCGCTTTGAAAAAATACGAGGTAACTTGCATTTTAATGATAATAGTAAGTTGCCCTCCAAGGATTCTACCGACCACGATCCTTTATACAAAATACGGCCGCTCGTGAATCACTTCAATGAGAAGTTTCAGTCAGTTCCGATGCGCCAACGCTTATCTGTGGATGAACAAATGTGTGCAACGAAGATGAAGACCTTTCTTAGACAATATTTACCAGACAAACCACACAAATGGGGAGTAAAATTCCTCAATTTGTGTGACTCTTCTGGCTTTTGCTATAATTTCGAGATATATTGTGGAGCAGGTGACAACGTTGTTCAAACTGGCTCACCAGATCATGGTGCGGCAGCAAATGTAGTTGTTCGATTGTCACGCAATGTTCCGGATTTCAAAAACCAGATTATCTACTTTGACAATTATTATACTTCTTTGCCGCTTCTTGTATATCTCAAGTCCCGGGGAATATTTTCTTTGGGAACTATTCGCTCGAATCGCATTCCAAATTGTAAGCTGCCATCCGACAGCGACCTCAAGAAACAAGTGCGTGGATATTCTACAGAATTTTGTGGATCTGTATCAGGAGTCGAACTGTCTTTGACGATTTGGAAGGACAATAAGGCAGTACGACTTGCTTCGACTTACGCGGGCACAAAGCCTTTCCTGAATGAAACGAATTCAAAAGATCAGGTTTCACGTTTTGTTCGTTGCGAAAAAAAGTACGTTGACATAAATTGCCCAAATGTAAACCACGAATACAACAGCCACATGGGTGGTGTCGACTTAACCCTCTAGTGCCCAAGACCGCCTCCAGACGGGTAAGGTTAAAAACACCGTTATTTTAGTCTTTTCATTCCTTTTGACTCGGTTTTGCGTTTTTTCTAATTCGGGGAAGTCCAAAAATTAAGTTCGTTGCGTTTGGAATACATACTAGAGCTTGCGCAAGCTGCTGTAGTCATTTGCAGCAGAAAATTTGTGCAACTCGGACGAAATAATTATTTGCAAATTAAGTGCAAAATATAAATATTTTTTTAAAATATTATGTGGGAATAGGTCTGGCATCCTTGTCAGCCGAACCCACCACAGATGAACAGCACTACTAATTATGGGCGTGGTGAAAAAGGAAGTCTTATACAAACACTTAGAACGAGAGAGACGAAGACGAAAGACGTGAAATATATACGAAGTAAAAGAACGACGCGAGTAATAATCTAAAAACGCTGTTAAAATCCCTATTAAACACCGAAAACTATAATCAGAACTACTTATCACTATTCCTTTAAATAAAACTATAAACATATTATAATAAAATAACAATTAGTGGGACTTTTCATTTAAACCAGAAAAACCAATCCCACAAATATGGGGGCTCAACCTACGTGAAAAGTGAAAAGTAAAACGACGAAAAGTGTGCCTAAGAAAAGACTTAAAACGACGAAAACTGTGGAAAACGAGAAAAAACTTAAAAAACGGCGTACGAGTGTGTGAAAACGACGCTACGACCAAAACTGTGATCTGCCATATACATACATATGTATATAACGACGCGTATGTGTATATAAACGACGGGTAGAGAACGCGTGTGAAAACGACGAATACGAGTATAAAGAAGGGCAACGAGTACGAGCGAACATTTCCAAGAACTGTTTCTGCAAACATGTCCAGTCTAGCTGATTTTGATTCCGTTTTACAGGCGCTAAAATCTGAAAAAAAGAAAAATGTTGACCTGCTGCACAAGTTTGTTTACGAAAATGACGGCGATCGGCATAACCGAAAGCGACTACGGGGTTTCGACGGGTTTGACTTTTTGGAAACTGATGAGCTTTTCAACCAGAAGGTGTCTTACGTTGCGCAAAATTTGTCAAACAGCGACCTTGCCATAATTTGCAACATTTTGGGCTTGCAACACGACAAAAGTGATCTCATGCTACACATTTTCCGCAATTTGCGCGCAGGAAAACTGCTGGAAGATGCAGATGAAGAGGACTCCGAAGATGATGAAGTAGACGAACGAGAAGAGAATGACGAAGATATCGACGAGAAAAGTTCTAACGGTGACGACGACGAGTTTCGCTCTGTGCGAAGCAACACAGAGAAGCAGAAAAAACTGAACAAGGCACGGGATGGCACAGTGGCGTCCAACAATAACGATTCCGCCTCTGTACAAAGTGTCGCTGTGAATTCGCCGCGTTTTTCTGTAAACTTCCGCGATGTAGAAGACTCTATTCGGCCGTTCAGTGGAGATGACACCCTTGCAATAGAGGTTTGGATTTCTGATTTCGAGGACATGGCTTCCATTATGTATTGGGATGACCTGCAAAAACTCATTTTCGCGAAACGTTCTCTAAAAGGTCTCGCTAAAGTCTTTATTATGAGTGAGCGTGGTATCAAAAATTGGCAAATGTTAAAAAACGCGTTGATCAAAGAGTTCAAAGCCGAAGTAAATAGTGCTCAATTACATAAGTTGCTATCCGAAATAAAAATCAAAAACAATGAAAGTGTTCAAGAATATCTCCTCAAAATGAAAGAAATCGCTTCTCGTGGCAGTGTAGACAACGGTGCACTTATGCAATATGTGATTGACGGCATCAATGATTTAAGTGTTAACAAATCGATTTTGTACAATGCCAAAGACTTGAAGGAGTTCAAGGAAAAAATTGAAGTGCTACGAAAAAATTCGCGAAAAATCCGGAAAGCCTAAAATTTACGATGACAAATCAAAATACCCGATAGGTAAAGAAAGTGCGGGTCATAAGGAAGTGTCAATGCAAAGAAAGGTACATTGCTTCAACTGTGGTGCCGGTGGCCATACATCAAATCAGTGCCCCAATCGAAACAGTGGTCGAAAGTGCTTTAACTGTAACAATTTTGGACACATATCGAAGGACTGCCCCACAGGCAAGATAGAAACGGTTGAAACTCCGAAAAATACGCGCAAAGTATCCGCTGACAAACTTTCGATGTGTAAAGACATTTATATGAAAAGCAACAAATACACAGCCCTAATTGACACAGGCAGCAAATACAATATTGTAAGTGAAACAACGTACGTAAGCCTGAACAAGCCAAAACTCAGTGCTGTGAACATTTTCCTTGTCGGTTTCGGGAACAACAACCGTGTAAAACCAATCGGTTCTTTTAAAGAAGAATTCGAAGTTGACGATCAAGTGTTTGAAGAAAATTTTCTTGTTGTCTCATCTGACTTTCTAGACGTGCAAGTTGTGTTAGGTGCCGAATTTTGTAACAACGCTGAAATAGTAATAAATCGTGACGGAATAAAAATACAAAGCCAGGAAAAGCATGCCGAAAGTGAATTACGTGCGCTAATGAAAATCACCGTCGAAAGTGCCGAAAATGTAAACATAAACATTGACGAGAGTGGAACAACTAAGGCAAAACGCGAAGTCTACGATCTGATTAAGAACAAACAACAAACGTTTCAATGCGTATCGTTTTAAAGGACGACACTCCCGTACATTCGCCCCCGCGTAGATTCGCGTTTTCCGAGCGGTGCATTATAGACGATCAAATCGAACAATGGCTCAAGAACGGAATCATCGAGCATTCTGAGTCCGAGTACAGCAGTCCGGTCGTCCTGGTAAAGAAACGCGACAACACACGTCGACTCTGCATTGACTATAGAAGGATTAACAAGGTAATAGTACGAGATATGTTTCCCCTTCCCTTGATCGAAGACCAATTAGACCGTCTGCAAGATGCCCATGTATTCAGCACGCTGGACCTCAAAAACGGATTTTTCCACGTAAATGTCGATGAAGAAAGCCGCAAGTTCACATCCTTTGTAACTCACAATGGCCAGTACCAGTTCCTGAAAGTCCCTTTTGGCCTCACGAATTCTCCAGGCGTATTTCAAAGACACGTTAACGCCATTTTCCGAGACTTGACCCGTTCTGGCATTGCGATTCCCTACGTCGACGATATCATAGTCCCAGCTGCAGACGAAGGCGAAGCAGTAGCCAATCTCAAGACAGTCGTCAAGCGTTGTGAGGAGTATGGTTTACTTATCAACCTAAAGAAATGCTGCTTCCTAAAAAAGAAAATCGAGTTTCTAGGCCATTGTATTGAAAACCAATCGATCAGCATCTCAGACGACAAGACGAAAGCTGTGACAAAGTTTCCTCCCCCGACAAACCAGAAGCAATTACAAAGCTTTCTGGGTCTGGTTGGATATTTTCGTAAATTCATCCTGAACTTTTCGATAATCGCCAAACCTTTGACCGATCTTATGAAGCATGAGG
Source organism: Drosophila suzukii (assembly GCF_043229965.1). Classification (NCBI taxonomy): domain Eukaryota; kingdom Metazoa; phylum Arthropoda; class Insecta; order Diptera; family Drosophilidae; genus Drosophila; species Drosophila suzukii. The sequence continues at coordinate 32,783,248 of NC_092082.1, read as the reverse complement.
CCAAGTTTTGTTTTTCTGACAGAGAGATTGACGCTTTTAACAAGCTTAAGAGTTTGATTACCCAAAAACCTGTGCTCAAAATTTTTCATCCACAGCACGAAACAGAACTTCATACAGATGCTTCGATTGATGGTTTTGGGGCAGTATCACTCCAAAAATCTCCTAAGGATAACCAGATTCATCCAGTGTACTACATGAGTAGGAAAACTACAGACGCAGAAAGAAAGTTTTCTAGCTACGAGTTGGAGATTCTGGCAGTGGTAGAAGCTTTCCGAAAATTCCGAATATACCTGTTGGGTATGCATTTCAAGCTGATCAGCGATCGCAATGCTTTTACGAAGACGATTGAGAAAAGAGAAGTCTGCACTAGAGTCGCACGTTGGATCCTCGAACTTCAGGAGTTTGACTTTGTAATGATGATATCCGACGATAGTTTGCACAGCAAATTGAAGAGTGTTCAATCGCAGGACGAGGAATTAAAAGCCATAATAGACATCCTTGCTGAAAAATCTATCCACAACAACTTCTTTTTACGATCTGGTTTGCTGTACAAATTGCTTATAGTTGTACCACCGACCCTTCAACGTGAAATCATTCGGCAGGCTCATGAAAAAGGACATTTTTCTGTAAAGAAAACCAAAGAGATCATCGGAAAGAAATATTACATTCCTAAACTTGATGACAAGATCCAAAGGCAGATTAAATGCTGCATTCCGTGTATCGTATCCAACCGCAAACTTGGGAAAAAAGAAGGAGAGTTGCACCCATTGCCCAAGGAAGCGGAGCCACTTCAAACATTCCACATCGATTTTTTGGGACCTCTGGAATCAACCCACAAGGCGTACAAGCACATCCTTGCTATTATTGACGGATTCACCAAATTTTGTTGGCTATATCCTACGAAATCAACATCCTCCAAAGACGTCATCACTAGACCAGAGGCTCAGAGCGCAATATTTGGAAATCCTGCTCAAATAATATCCGATCGAGGCACAGCGTTCACTTCAGACAAGTTCAAGAATTATTGTGAGAACGAGGGCATTGAACTTCACGCAGTAACCACTGGAGTTCCGAGAGCAAACGGTCAAGTCGAACGCCTCAACGCCACAATTGTATCTGTACTGTCCAAACTGTCATTAGATGATCCCAGCAAGTGGTATAAGTTCGTAAACCAGGTGCAGCAGACAATTAATTCGACGTACTGCAGAAGTACACACACAACACCATTCGAACTTCTTGTAGGCATCAAGATGCGTACTAAAACAGACGTCCTGTTGAAGGAAATGATTGAGCAAGAGTTAATACAAATGTTTCAGGACAATCGAGACGAGATCCGCAAAGCTGCAAAACAACAGATCCTGGTTATGCAGAATGAAAACAAGCACTCATACAACCTCAGACGTAGACCAGCAGCAACATACAAAGTTGGCGATATTGTCGCTATCAAACGCATGCAACTTGGTGTTGGACTTAAGCTAAAGCCTAAGTACTTGGGTCCCTACTGCGTTACAAAAGTCAAGCCGAAGGACACTTACGATGTTGTAAAGGAATCGCTAACTACGGACGGACCAAGATACACTACCTCTTGCGCTGAGTATATGAAGCCATGGATGAATATATCCTCCGAGGACGACGACGATACATTCGTGACGAATGTTTAGAAGGATGGCCGAGTTGTGGGAATAGGTCTGGCATCCTTGTCAGCCGAACCCACCACAGATGAACAGCACTACTAATTATGGGCGTGGTGAAAAAGGAAGTCTTGTACAAACACTTAGAACGAGACCGACGCGATTAATAATCTAAAAACGCTGTTAAAATCCCTATTAAACACCCAAACTATAATCAGAACTACTTATCACTGTTCCTTTAAATAAAACTACAAACATATTATAATAAAATAAAAATTAGTGGGACTTTTCATTTAAACCAGAAAAACCAATCCCACAATTAAAAAAAGTTTGTTGCTGGAAAAAAAAATTGTACCGTGTTGCTGATAGTCTCAAGGACACAAAAAACGAAACCCACACTAAAAATAAGATTTCGTTAGCTTTCTATAGCTTTTATAAGGTATCCCGTCTAGAGGCGGTCTTGGGACAATTCGGGAAAAAAAAATTATAAGGTAAGTTTGAAAGTGGAACAACCTATGACATATTTAAGTACAAATAATTGCTTCAGTAGACATGGAGCGACGACAAGTGAATAAGCTATCAGCTCTTTCCGAGGTGGAGATTGAAAAATTTTTAAATTCAATTGATATTGACATTGATACGGACGGAGAAGAAGAATTGGAGGAAGATTTGACTGATGATGTTTGCGAGGCAGCGCGTCCTGTCAATGAGGAAGATGAAGAAGCGATTGAGAAAGTTATACATATGTCGGATTCTATGTTGGCTAGAGAGATTTGTGTAACTTCAAGCGGAAGTCCTACTCCTTTTGCAAAATTGTTGTCACCCTCAAGTTCGATTGCATCCAATTCACCTCAAGCACAGAAACGCAAACGCAAAGCGCCTGCTGAGCAAAATATTGCTCATGTTAAAGCAAGCACAATAGCTGAATGTGTAGGATCTGTTTGGGCTATAGACCCAAAATCACCGCTTTTCAAAAAGATGTTGTGGCGCCAAACGAACCTAGTCATGGATAAATCTGCAATATCCTTTAATGAGCCTGACCTCGGGGCACTTATAAATCTGGATACGCCATTCAAGTGTTTTCAATTCTTTTTGAGTGATACTATAATTGAGCATATCACGCAGCAAACCAATTTGTATGCTGCCCAAAAGGATGTCAATACTTCGTTTTCTACAACCAATTTAGAAATTCGAAAATTTATTGGCATTTTATTTTTTATGTCAGTTTTTCGCTACCCAAATGTCCGTTCATATTGGGGTGAGTTCGCAGTTGGAACAATTCAGAACACAATGTCAAGAAATCGCTTTGAAAAAATACGAGGTAATTTGCATTTTAATGATAATAGTAAGGTGCCCTCCAAGGATTCTACCGACCACGATCCTTTATACAAAATACGGCCGCTCGTGAATCACTTCAATGAGAAGTTTCAGTCGGTTCCGATGCGCCAACGCTTATCTGTGGATGAACAAATGTGTGCAACGAAGATGAAGACCTTTCTTAGACAATATTTACCAGACAAACCACACAAATGGGGAGTGAAATTCTTCAGTTTGTGTGACTCTTCTGGCTTTTGCTATAATTTCGAGATATATTGTGGAGCAGGTGACAACGTTGTTCAAACTGGCTCACCAGATCTTGGTGCGGCAGCAAATGTAGTTGTTCGATTGTCACGCAATGTTCCGGATTTCAAAAACCAGATTATCTACTTTGACAATTATTATACTTCCTTGCCGCTTCTTGTATATCTCAAGTCCCGGGGAATATTTTCTTTGGGAACTATTCGCTCGAATCGCATTCCAAATTGTAAGCTGCCATCTGACAGCGACCTCAAGAAACAAGTGCGTGGATATTCTACAGAATTTTGTGGATCTGTATCAGGAGTCGAACTGTCTTTGACGATTTGGAAGGACAATAAGGCAGTACGACTTGCTTCGACTTACGCGGGCACAAAGCCTTTCCTGAATGAAACGAATTCAAAAGATCAGGTTTCACGTTTTGTTCGTTCCGAAAAAAAAGTACGTTGACATAAATTGCCCAAATGTAATCCACGAATACAACAGCCACATGGGTGGTGTCGACTTAACCCTCTAATGCCCAAGACCGCCTCCAGACGGGTAAGGTTAAAAACACCGTTATTTTAGTCTTTTCATTCCTTTTGACTCGGTTTTGCGTTTTTTCTATTTCGGGGAAGTCCAAAAATTAAGTTCGTTGCGTTTGGAATACATACTAGAGCTTGCGCAAGCTGCTGTAGTCATTTGAAGCAGAAAATTTGTGCAACTCGGACGAAATAATTATTTGCAAATTAAGTGCAAAATAAAAATATTTTTTTAAAATATTATAAAAAGTTTGTTGCTGGAAAAAAAAATTGTACCGTGTTGTTGATAGTCTCAAGGACTCAAAAAACGAAACCCACACTAAAAATAAGATTTCGTTAGCTTTCTATAGCTTTTATAAGGTATCCCGTCTAGAGGCGGTCTTGGGACAATTCGGGAAAAAAAATTGTAAGGTAAGTTTGAAAGTGGAACAACCTATGACACATTTAAGTACAAATAATTGCTTCAGTAGACATGGAGCGACGACAAGTGAATAAGCTATCAGCTCTTTCCGACGTGGAGATTGAAAAATTTGTAAATTCAATTGATATTGACATTGATACGGACGGAGAAGAAGAATTAATGATGGACGTTGATGCACTACGAGCAGTACAAACAAGTGGCCCAACGACACCAAGCACGTGCTTGTTACGCGCGGGGCCCTTTTATCAATTTGGGCAAAAAATACGAGTTCGCGAGGAAGATACAAAAACAAATAGAGACGGGACACAAATGAAAATAAAAGAAGCATCTAAGAATGAAGCAAATGAGTTAAAATATTAGTTTTTAATACCGTGATAGAAGTTGAAGTGCAAATTAAATGATAAAGGTTGTTATAATTATTACATAGAACGCGAAAGGGCTCGTGCAGACAAAAATTAGATGTACATCGTGGCAAATTTAGGGGATAATAGTTTCGTGTTAGTCTAACAGGAACATTGAAAGTTAGGCGGTTTACAAGTTCTACAGAATCAATATCACCTCTTATAAGATTTTGCATAAAAATAGTACCAAGCATTGTTCTACGATTTGCAAGGGTAGGTAAATTAAGCAATAGTAATCTACTCTGATAGGAAGGTAGCCTTATGTTTTGATCCCAGTTCAAACTACGAAGGGCAAAAAGAAGAATTTTTTTTTGTACCGACTCAATACGGTCAATATGCACTTGATATTGTGGACTCCAAACCGAAGAACAATATTCCAAAATAGGACGGACAAGGGAGGTAAATAATAATTTGGTTGTATAAGGGTCATCAAATTCTTTTGACCAACGCTTTACAAACCCAAGAACACTCATAGCCTTGCTGACAGTGGACATTATGTAGCAGTCAAATTTAAGTTTTGGGTCCAGAAGAACGCCTAAGTCATTAACTGAATATATACGGTCGAGTGGCGTATTTTGAAGAGAGTAACTAACAAAAGTAGGAGTACCCCTATGAAAAGTCATAACGTTGCATTTAAGGCAGTTCAAATTTAAAAGGTTATACTCACACCACCCCTGAAAACAATCAATATCTGACTGTAAGTTGAAACCCGACGCTATATCATTATGTGATAAACAAAGCTTAACATCATCAGCATACATTAGTACACGAGAGTGTGTTATGATAGAGGGAAGATCGTTAATAAACAAAGTAAACAGCAAAGGGCCCAAATGACTACCCTGAGGCACTCCAGATGTCACATAGATCAGTTTTGAGGCAGCGTTCTTGAATATAACCCTCTGAGTCCTACCATTCAAATAACTTGAAATCCAAGTTAATAGATTACATGGAAACCCAAGCTGATTTAATTTGAATAAGAGAAGAGAGTGGTTGACAAAGTCAAAGGCCTTACTAAAATCAGTGTATATAACGTCAGTCTGCATTTTATTCTTAAATCCATTTATTACAATAGATGACAATTCCAGAAGGTTGGTGGTGGTCGATCTTCGCTTAACAAAACCATGCTGACACGGTGATATTAGCGAGGAACATAAATGTTGCAAATGAGAAGTAATAATACGTTCAAATGCTTTAGGAATTGCCGACAATTAAGAAATACCTCTGTAATTCTGGGCATACGCCTTCGTACCCTTTTTGTGAAGTGGAATGATAAAAGAGTCTTTCCAGATAGTAGGAAAAACTGACGATGAAATAGACAAATTAAAAAGTTTAAGAATCGGTTTACATATGGTTAACGCACAAAACTTAAGCACACACCCGGGGAGTCCATCAGGACCGGGAGAATAAGTTGGCGTTGGTTTTTCTAAGTCTCTTACGAGAGAGATTTCCGTAATTTCAGGGGTAAAGATACAATTTGCCTTATTAAAGGGATTAGGGTAGTTAGAATTTGACCAAGCAGCAGAACTATAAGTAGTTTGGAAAAACTCGGCAAATAAATCAGAAATTTCAGAATCCGTCGATGCCTTCATTGAGTTAAAACGTACCGATGAAGGCAATGCTGACGACTTACGCTTGGCATTGACAAAGTTATAAAACTGCTTCGGATCATTTGAAAATTCAAATTTACATCGACTTAAATACATAGAATAGCAATGACTATTGAGAACATTAAAATCCGATCGAGCTTACCCGATTTCTTATACTTTTTATAAGTGTTTGTCTTAAGGTTTTTAAGTCTTTGAAGCGCATTGGTAAACCAAGGTGGCCTGTTTGTCTTTGAAGGAAACCTATCAGGAACGCATTCATTAAAAAAGGTATTTAACACTATATAGAAGTGTTCAGTGGCACTTTCAATATCCATACAACTGTACAATTCTGTCCAATTATATTGAGAAATCATGTCGTTAAGTTTTTTATAGTTACATTTTCGGAAACATCTCACTTTAGTTTGAGAAACTAAAGGAGAGAGGGTATCAACGCATGGGAGGCAGATTGTCAATTCCATTGTTGGATGATATCGGTCTTCAGGTACAACAAGAGCGTCAATTCTAGATACCGTGACTTCAGACGGGTCTGAAACAAACACAAGATCTAGTTGTCTATTTAATGAATTCCGTATAAAGCTTACTTGCTGTAACGATAATTCTAGAAGACCATCAACAAAATCATGGGCGGATAGAGGTATAGCGACTAGTGAGTCAGTAGGAGGAGACCAAGAAATATCAGGGAGATTAAAGTCACCCAAAACAATCAAAAGGTCACTGTTAGAAAAAAGGGATAGAACAGATTTTATCGATGGAATAATACTTCGGAAAAATCCATTTGCACATCGTGAAAACGAAGAAGTTTTAACAATTAATGTGGATCATACATAAATATACCACTCTTTCATTATTTATTTTATAATTAAAATGTCAGTTGATAAGTTTGATTGTTTTTTAAATGAGAAAGAGTACTCAAGAGATATAACAAAAGGTATAGAAAAATTTCAAAGTATACTTAATGATTATGATGGACATTTAAATGTTCAGAGGAAACGATTTAAAAATTCCCTACCCCCCATTCATGAAAATGATATTGCAACAAAGATTTATATTGATGATGAAATAAGTAAACTAGTACAGAACACATCTAATGAAATTTCTAAGCAACCGCAGAAACAAAAAATCTTTAGATTAAGACCTCGAATAAATAATATTGAGGGAAAAGTGAGTGAAATTTCTAAAAAATTGGAATTTCTCATGAAAACTTTTAATAAGGTAGTGGAGGATATAAATGAAATAGAAAGTAACATTTTGAATTATATAATTGCACCAACCTCAGTTTTAAAAGGTGAAACTGAATCTTTAGAGAAGAAACCATTTATACCAGATAAACTAAAGCTATGAGTAAACGAGATATTGTAAATGAGTTACATCGCCCATCATTCAAGAATTTCCCAAGACGTAGAGTTATAGTAAAGGGTATTAATGATTTATGGCTGGCTGATTTGGTTGAAATTGGGGCATACGCATCATCAAATAAAGGCTATAGGTATTTGTTAAAAGTAATAGATACATTTTCTAAATATGGATGGGGTGAAGCAATAAAATCAAAAAATGCAAAAGAAGTTACAAAAGCAATGGAAAAAATAATAATATCTGGTCGTGGAGTACCAACGAATTTACAAACAGATAATGGAAATGAATTCTATAATAAACAATTTAGAGAATTGATGAAAAGATATGAAATTAATCATTACTCAACATTTAGTACTCTTAAAGCATCTATTGTGGAACGTTTTAATAGAACATTAAAAGAACTTATGTGGTGTGAGTTTAGTTTTAATGGAAAATATACTTGGCTTCAAATATACAAAGAGTTGATTAATAATTATAATAACAGGAAGCATAGAACGACTAAAATGAAGCCTATTGACGTCAATGCTAAAAATGAAAAACAGATTTTGATGAGATCATACAATCATCTAAAAATATTTACAAATGGGGACTTTAAAGAGGGGGATCATGTACGAATAAGTAAATATAAACATGTCTTTGAAAAAGGCTATACCCCAAACTGGACAACGGAAATTTTTCGAATTCGGAAAGTACAAAATACATCCCCCACCACCTATTTACTTGAGGACTTGAAGGGTGATCCAGTTCAAGGTGGTTTCTATAAACAAGAAATTAAAAAAACAAAATTCCCTAATACTTATCTTGTTGAAAAGATTGTGAAACAAAAAGATGATTATGTGCTTGTGCGTTGGTTGGGCTTTTCGAAATCAGAAGATAGTTGGATTCATAAAAACGAAGTTCTATAAAGAACAAGTGGAAGCATAGAACAATTAAAATATAGACATTGACGTCAATGCGTGAAAATAAATTATGTTTCTTCACAATCACGCAATTCCTATTTATAAAGTGTGAAGAAAAGCATGTACAGATAAGAATTTGAACGGAACTTGATTATGAGCTTGTGCGTTGGCTAGACTAAAAGAGTATATACAGATTAGAATTTTGGGTGGAACTTGATTATGTGCTTGTGCGTTGGGTAGGCTTTTCAAAATCAGAAGATAGTTGGATTCATAAAAACGAAATTCTATAAAGAACAATTAAAATGTAGACATTGACGTCAATGCGTGAAAAAAAATTATGTTTCTTCACAATCACGCAGTTCCTATTTATAAAGTGTGAAGAAAAGCATGTACAGATAAGAATTTTGGGTGGAACTTGATTATGAGCTTGTGCGTTGGATAGACTAAAAGAGTATATACAGATAAGAATTTTGGGTGGAACTTGATTATAAGCTTGTGCGTTGGGTAGGCTTTTCAAAATCAGAAGATAGTTGGATTCATAAAAACGAAATTCTATAAAGAACAATTAAAATGTAGACATCGACGTCAATGCGTGAAAATAAATTATGTTTCTTCACAATCACGCAATTCCTATTTATAAAGTGTGAAGAAAAGCATGTACAGATAAGAATTTGAACAGAACGTTATATATGTATATATACAAATCTGGAGGGTATAAAGGCGGAAGAATTTCAAAAAGTATTCAGTCTCCATCTATTCGGTCACGCAACTCAATTTCGGATCGTTTGTTCGATTGTCAAAAAAAAAAAAACAAAATCAAAAAAATTAAAATGACGGCTTTTATAATATTTTTTGTAATACTTTCCCTCTTTAATCCGATGGTGAAAATGGTACCACTCCCCAATGAAATGACTTTAATTGAAAACCCATCGACTTCCAATAATTCGATTGGGTTATTTATCAATGTTCCAAAACTAAAAAAAATCATTAAAATTGACTTAAAATTTGAGATCCTAGAGGACAGTCATATTTTTATGGATCTCATAAACAAGACAAGTGATGAAAGTGAGAAACGAAACTTAAAAAGTGAACTCGATACTAAAATATTTAATGCTATTAATGGTAGCATTAATGAAAAAGACTTAACAACAAATACAAGTGCAAGCACAGTTGAAGAAGAAACAACTAGATCAACATCTACTACAACTACATCTACCTCAACTACAACAAGTACAACTACACCTACAATGAGAAGGGGAATTCTGGAGGAGGAGGAGGAAGAAACAACAACTACAACAGCAGCAACTACATTAAAAAGAGAACTTCTGGAAGAAGATACAACAACAAAAAAACAGCTACAAACACTACATTTGAAACAACTACAACCACCCAGTTTTTTTGATTTTAATAGCGAAAAAGAAAGTGTTAATCACATAGAAAATAAAAACATAGGAGATGAAAAATCAGAAAAAATTAATATGGGTATAAATGATAGTGAGAGAGAATTTGAAAACGTAAGTCGAGCACCAACATTTAGTAATACGTCACAAGAATTAGTGTTGGGGATCAGTGATAGTGATACAGAATTTGAAAGTGTAAGTCGGGTTGGTTGAATACATATAAAATAATATTTGTATATATATATATAGTAAAATATTTATATTTTCAGAACTCCAAAACATTAATAAAAAAGAGGTTGGCAAATTTTCTCTTAATTTGTATGGTGATGATGATGATGATGATGATGACCATGATACAATCCTTTATGATGATGAAAATCCAGAACCATGTATTCCAAGATCATCTAGTGAGGATGAAACTATTCTTGTTGAGGGTGGTATAGATAACTATGTTCAAACTATACCGTTTAATTTAGATGAAGATAATGATAAATACATTAGATCAATTCATTTAAGTAATGATGACAATAAAGTGTATAGATTAGAGGGTGGTATAGATAACTATAAACAAACTATACCACTAAATATAGAAGAAAGTAAGCAAATCGAATTTAATTCAAAGAAAATATTGTAATTCTTCTGTTAAATTCAAATTTTTTCATGTTCTGTACATTTTTATAAATTTTAACATTAACCTGTAAGTAAAAGCGATGTTTGTTCTGTTAAATAAAAATTTTTATAATAATAATAATATTGTGAATTGTAATATTTGGTTTATACATTACCTTAAATTTTAACCTTTAAATAAAAAAAGCGATGTTTGTTCTGTCTTATTTACAATTATAGGTTACATTTATTCATTTTTTTTTTTACAATCAAGTAAATTTAATTCTAGTTCTGTTTCTTTTGGGGGTTGTAAATTTCCAAAACTATCAAAGTAATGTATACTTTTTTTATTTTTGTTATAAGCTACCCAATGCGTACCATTTGATGAACTATCATCTAGGTTTATAATTCATGACTCTTCTCTCCAAGGAGATTTGGGCAGTGAGTCTCTCATAAACACACCTCGGAAATGTGGAATGTACTTTTGAGCAAAATTCAAAATTTCGAAATTTAAAAGAGGTTTTTAGGTAGCTTAGTAATTAGTTTTTTGGATTTCCTCTAAATGGATTAAGATATAATCCATAACCTTTTCTATAAGGTTTAAGAAACATACCTTCACCCACCTTAATACTTTCCATTTTCTTATTATGTTGTTTACTCTCTTCTAATTGTTTTTTCCCCATATTTGCATTATTGATAGTTTTAGCAATGGCTGCACTACCAGAGGCGAGACTTCCTAATGCACTTTGTGCAGTCAAAATGGGTACAATAGGTAAAAAACCACCAATTTTCGGTACATTAATAATACGAGGAATCTTAATATTTTTTTTATTTCTACCAATTGATTTATTGACTGCTTTACGTTCAACCTTAATCGCACTCATTAGATCTAGTGGCCTCCGAGTTTTCAATGCCCGTATTCCTGTTTGGATAACATTTGAAAAACTCTTTACCTTTGATTTCCTTTTCTTACACTTTCTCTTTGTTCCCTTTTTCACACCCATTCCGAATTTCTTTTTTGTTTTCATAGTATTTGTAATCAAGTATGCTGCTGTATTCTCTGCAATACTACTATCTTTTGAACCAACACGTTCCCACGCTTTATTTATTAGTACTGCGTCAGCCTTATGTCGATCAGCTAGATCCTTATATTGTGAATATGCAATATCATGTACTCTACAAGCTTCATCCAATTGATTTATCCCACGATCACCGCGCTCCAACCTTTGTTTTAGCTTTGTTCCAGGTCCACAAAAATTAGAACCAGGAACATGTACTTCATATGGAAGTGTGTTAATTATTTTGTTGATAATACCACTACCTCGTTTCAAGTTTGAACTCTGACTGCAACAATTATAAAAACTTATACCCATTTTATATAATGTTTAATCAAGGAGCATTTCTCATCGAATGAAGTACATTACACACGTGAATAGGCGTTTAATACGTCAAAAACAAGAAATCAGTGTTATAAATATCGAGGGTGGTGATCATTCATTAACAAATTCAGTTCCACGACATAGTTCTTTATTACCCAATACAATAAAAGCATTGGTGGAAAACTGTGGAAAAACAAATGTTATGCTCAGCCTTATTGAAAGTCCAAACGGGCTAAAATTTGAGAATATATATAATATATAATGCTAAATGCTCAAGTAAGAGTATCGCCACACGCGCAAAATCCCAAACAAAAACAAATTGGTTATAAGCGCGAGAAAAGCATAGGCACCAATTTCCCAACAGTAACCCTATACTGGCCAGAACGTTGCCCAATAGGCCCATAAATTGAGTTAAGCAGCCACGTGCGCTGAGCTTGCACTTCCCACCTTACGATCGGGGGAAAGCTTCAACGCTGGGTGATTGAACCCAACGCCGAGTGCATTTGGCAACAACAATTATTGCCGAATTAAGTTGACAAATCAGAATAAGAAATGGTCAACTGCACCGCGGCCGCAGCAATATCAACGACAGCAACCAATTAGGACCGACCACATCAACAACAGCAGCGATGTTCAATGACGATAGCAGAGAACGTCAGCAGAGGCAGCAGCAGCAGCAGCAGCAGCGGCAGAAACGGCAGCAGCACCTAGGTTACATTATTAATTATTAACATAAGAAAAGTTAGTTGTAAATCTGAACTCAAATAATAAAGTTTGTATTTTTTTTAAATAAAAGTACTATCTAAACTTTTAACTGGCGCCCGAACAGGGACCTGGTATAAAAGTTCGCGAAAGATACAAGTTCCGCGCTTCGCGACGAGCAGTAAAAAAATCCTGCCGGTTCGGTAAAATTATCCTGCCTAATCCGTACGAAAAAACCCGACCACCGAAGCCCGGAAGTGCCACAATTAAAGTGCCGTTCCAGAAAACGCTACAAAGTGACACTCCTGCAAAAAGGACTTGTACCTGGTGGACATATCAGGCCAAACTTTATCGCTGTGATTCCCTTTAGTATCCGTTCGGAGGGAACGTGCAAACAAAGGTGTAAAGGAGGTGCCTTAGTAGACCCGCATTCTGGAGAAATCGCTGCAACGTGGGACAAAAAGGAAAAACACCAAGATTACCGGCACGAGAGCACACCGAGATATGAATATTTTGTAAGCATAAAATTAAGCAAATATTCCAAACAAAAAAAGGAAACAATAATTGTCAAGCGACAAACAAATTCCGTGAAAAGGAAAAGTATAATAACTAACGAATAATTAAATTGATAAACAAAGAATCAAAGAATTTTAAAATTAAATTAAATCAAATTTAAAGAAAATATTTAAGGATTAAAAATCTATATTAAGAATTAAGAAAATACAGAGCACTTAAATTCTAAGCTCTAAATCAAACCTTATAATTTTTACAGCACGAAATAATTAATTATTTTCATTCCGAATTCTGAGTAACTATCAGAAAAATTTTTTTTAAATATAAATTCATCCTTTTAATCTACTGTTCAAATATCGTGATCACAAAAAAGTAACTAAAATGCCCGACCAAGATTTAGCAGACAGACTAGGACACCTTACAGGCCCTTCCGCAACTACCCATGCGCGACTTATGACCGAGAGGGATATCGAAGAAATAATAAGAGGTGTCTTAGAAACCAAATTAAGTGGCTTGGTGAAAGAAATAATTAAACCCAATAATGATTTTTCGCAATATACAGACCAAACAGTTAAACGAGAACTAGCACACAACCTTAGTGAATTAGACAAAATACCGGACATTGTACGATCGCTTAGGGAATTTTCAGGAAACAAAAGCGAATATTTCTCATGGAAAAAGAGTGTAGCACGAGTTTTAAAAAACGAGACCTTAAAACTTTAGAATACCAGCTCTATGCCCTCGCTCAAGGAAACAACACTATAGTCGAGTTCTACCAAACAGTCTATCCCTCATCCTGAACCAAGTTAGTAACATGGACGTTTCACAAGAAACCATACAATCTTTAACAACTATGTACAGGGAAAAAGCTCTAGACACTTTTGTTAGAGGCCTAAACGGAAATCTAGCTCAACTGTTAGCAATCAAAGAACCGCACGACTTAGGGCACGCACTTCACCTATGCAGTTTGCTTGAGAACCAGACCACTAGAAACAATCAAAAACCTAAAAACATTTACTCAGGAAAACCGCCTACACTACCACCAAGAACTCACCAACCGTTCCGAATGGTAGGAGCGAAACAAAATTTTCATCCCCATTTATACCACAACCCTAAACAGATGCAAGTAGTAGCCGCAACCGGGAAATTCCCCTTCACACAAACCACCCAACCTTATTATTACAATCAAGCTAACTCAGGCCAAGCAAGACAATTAACACCCCATAATTCCCCGACACCGCCCCCCCGACCCCAACCAAAAGCAATACCTATGGAAGTTGATCAATCAATTCGATCGCGTCATATTAACTATATGAATAAGCCGGCGAACAACGATTATTCTGGGAAACGACCTCTTAGCACTTCTAATGTTCAGAACACTAGCAAGATGCCAAGACAATTTCATATTCAAACCGAGTCCGAAACTACTACACAACAGGAAATGCAAAAAGATATAACTAGTGCAGAGCAGGAATATTACGAAATGGCAGAACATAATAACATAGGCGAACTTCAAGAAGAATTTACTTGGCAAACTGATACAGAACAACAAGAATACATTGACATGTCCGAGCTCTATTTTTTAGAATAAATCGTTCCTCACTACCTTATTTTAAAGTAACGACGGGGAACGGAAAAATCTTAAGATTTTTAATAGGCGCAGGCTCAAACCAGAATTACATCCAACCACAACTGGTACCAAACCCAAAACCAAACGAGAAAAACTTTTCAGTTAGCTCTGTGGGAGGCAACAATAATATTACACAACACACGATTCTTAAACACCCCAATATCTCAGATAAACCAATGAAATTTTTTCTACTAGATACACTAAAAACATTCCATGGCATATTAGGCAACGATACAATGAAAATATTAGGCGCAATTATAGATGTCAAAAACGATACACTCATTCTTGAAAACAAAAGGAAAATTAAAATTCACCAACTAGCCGCACAAGCCGTTAACACAATAGGACCACAAGTCAGTCATATGACCAAGTCACAAAAAATAATTATAAAAAACCTTGTACAAAGCCACAAAAACTTATTCGCCGACCCAGACACAAAATTAGCATACACAACTAAAGTGGTAGGAGAAATAAGAACTTCATCAGACTCCCCAGTCTATGGAAAACACTACCCATACCCAGCTTCACTAAGACAGGAAGTAGAAAAACAAATAAACGAAATGCTCGAAGATGGCATTATTAGACCTTCACGTTCTCCGTATAATGCACCCGTTTGGGTAGTTCCAAAAAAGTCAGGTCAGTCCGAAGAAAAAAAGTATAGATTAGTAATAGATTACAGGAAACTCAACGACGTCACTATCTCTGATCGGTACCCTATCCCAGAGATTGGCGAAATTATCGCACAGCTAGGGGATAATAAATACTTTTCAGTGTTAGACCTTAAGAGTGGATTTCATCAAATCCCATTAAAGGACACGGATATCGAAAAAACAGCCTTTGCAGTAAACGGTGGAAAATATGAATTCACCAGGCTCTCATTTGGTCTAAAAAACTCGACATCTATTTTCCAAAGAGCCTTGGACGACATCCTGAGGGAATACATAGGGAAAATTTGCTATGTGTACGTGGACGACATAATCGTTTTTAGCAAAAACGAAGTAGAACACGGTCAGAACCTCGAAAAAGTATTTTCAACCCTACAAAATGCCAATATGAGGGTACAAATAGAGAAATGTCATTTTTTCAAAAACGAAGTAGATTTTTTAGGGTATACCATCTCACAAGACGGAGTTAAGACAAATATCGACAAAATAAAAGCAATTGCAAAATTTCCGATTCCGAAAACGTTAAAAGATCTACGATCTTTCTTAGGCATGACAGGGTATTATAGAAGATTTATTAGAGATTATTCAAAAATTGCAAAACCACTAACCATTCTCCTCAGAGGAGAAGAAGGTCGCATATCAAAAAATAAATCAAGCAGGACAGCTATTAACTTAGACAAGGAAGCAATAAATGCTTTCGAAAAATTAAAAAATACACTTATCTTCCGAGACGTCACCCTAGCATACCCGGTTTTTGTAACAAAAAAACAAAACAATTTCAGCTTACAACCGACGCGTCAAGTTATGTGATAGGCGCAGTCTTAGAACAAAACCATACCCAATAACATTTATCTCACGTACACTCACAAAAACCGAAGAAAATTACGCAACAAACGAAAGGGAAATGTTAGCCATCGTGTGGGCACTTCAAAGCCTAAGACATTATCTTTACGGATATTCGAAAGTGGTAATATACACAGACCACCAGCCCCTAAGTTTTTCAAATACTGTCAATAACCATAACGCGAAACTAAAACGATGGAGAGACCTTATTGGCGAATATAATCACGAAATTAAATACAAGCCAGGAGTAGCTAATGTAGTAGCTGACGCACTTTCTAGGGCCCCGGCCGAAATAAATTCACTCAGCTCCACAGCAACCATTCATAGCGACGAAAGCGCATCTCACAATCTTATAATCTCTGTAGAAGCTCCCATTAATGTTTTCAAAAATCAATTATTTCTACTCATGGACGAAACGGACTCAGATACTTTTGAAATTCCATTCCCAACCTACCATAGACACATAGTAAAAAGAAGAGGGTACACAGAAGAACAAATTATAGCAATCCTAACATGCAGACTAGATCCCAGATTAATAAACGGAATTTTTACTTCCGAAGAAGTAATGGGAAAAATACAAAATATTTATCCCACATATTTCAGTTCATATAAAGTAACGTTCACGCGAAAACAAGTAGACGACGTCACGTCCGAATTACAACAAAATGAATTAATAACTCTGGAACACAAGAGAGCGCATAGAGATGCGAAAGAAAATAAAATACAAATACTTAAGAATTATTTTTTCCCGCAAGCCCAAAAGAAAATTCAAGCAATAGTTCAGTCCTGCCAGACCTGTAAAGAATCTAAATACGATAGGCATCCGCCAAAGGGCGAACTTCAACCAACACCTATCCCCAAATATCCAGGAGAAATAGTCCATATAGATATTTATATCACAGAAAAAAACAGCGTATTAACAGGTATTGACAAATTTTCCAAATACGCTCAAGTAAAAATTTTACAGTCAAGAGCAGCTGAGGATATTAAAAACCCCTTAAGAGAAATGCTTATAGCTTTCGGTATGCCGAAATTGATAATAATGGATAACGAACGTTCTTTAAGTTCTGCAGCTATAAAATTCATGCTTGAAGACCAACTTAAAATCTCAGTGCACACCACTGCCCCATACGCATCAACAAGTAATGGACAAGTAGAAAGGTTCCATTCGACACTACCCGAAATTTTAAGGTGCTTAAAAAAAGACAACGGGAGCATGGTATTTGAAGATTTACTTTTTCAGGCGGTCCAGGAATACAATAAATCAATACATTCAGTAACAAAAGAAAAGCCCATAGACATTTTTTTTAGAAACACAATCCCTAACACACCAGAAGATATAAGAAATCAACGAGAGGAAATAATACAAAAAATTCAAAAGAAACAACTTTATGACTTAGAATACCACAACAAAAACAAGAACCTACCAAAACATTTCAGGCCAGGCGAAATAGTACACGTTAAAATCGACAAAAGATTAGAGTCAAAACTAACACCTAGGTATAAAAAAGAAAAAGTACCAGAAAATAAAAACACCACCATTAAAACTCAAAGCGGAAAAATAATTCATAAAAATAATATTAAAACATAATTTTTCAGACTATTTTTACCAACCTGCCTGGGTATTACCACGGTCCTCGACTATTCAAACTCCCAACTCATTTCACTTGAAACCGGACTAGCAGCCAAACAAGACGGAACGTTTAAAATAATCCACATTTTCAACTTGACCAGCTACAAAGAGACATTTACAACTTTAGAAGAATCATTTAAATCACTTACTTCATCTCACCCGCTTCAACCATATCTGTCGTACGAACTAAAACAAATCAAATCCGACTTACGCAGATTGCAAACACAAAAAAGACCAAAAAGAGCAAAAGAAGCAATAGGGACAGCATGGAAGTGGCTGGCAGGATCACCAGATCACCATGATTATGAGGTCGTAGAAAATAAGATAAATGAACAGCTAGAAAATAATAACAGACAAGTAGTAATAAACCGGCTAATTAACGAAAAATAAATCAACTCAGTAATGCCACAAATGCAATTATAAAATTTACTCAAAGCTCGGAAGGAATAATAGACTAAACTAACTAATTAAAGAAGAAATTACAAACATTCTGTACGCAATAACTTGGGCAAAATCTAACACAGTGAATTCATTCATTTTCCCAGCAAAAAAAAACAAACCTTGTAGAAAACATTTTTAAAGAAGAAAACAGTTTATTTTTTGACATAGAAGAACTTTTAGAATTTGCCAAAGTCAAACTTGCCACCAACGGCCACGACCTCATTTACATTATTAGCCTACCAACAATTAATAAAGATACTTGCAGAACATTAAAGGTAAAAGCACTAAAAAAAAGCCCATATAATTAACGATCTAAAATATGAAAATCTACTAGAATGTAAGAAACAGCTATTCGCAATAACAGAACCCTTCGGGGCACATAACGATAAAACTATTTGTAATTCCGAAAAATTGCTAGACTTAAGTAACGATACTTGCGTAAATGCTCTGCTCAACCTTAAGGAACCAGTATGCAAAATGGTCAACAATCAACACATTCCCGATGTCGAGGAAATATTGCCAGGAACTCTACTGCTGAACGACTTTAGCGGATTTGTCTCGTTGGACGAAAAACTCTTAAAACTACAGGGCTCATTTATAATCCAATACAGGAACTCTACAGTAACAATTGGAGAAAACATCTACAAGTCAAAAGAAACCAGCACGGTCGAACCGGAACCCCCACTTTTTCAATTAACAGCGGAAAAGTCGAAAATAGATGAAGTACTGTCACTACAAATGGTCAAGAAACTTAACATAAACAACACAAGAGTACTAGAGAAACTCAGAAGCGAAGGAATTATAGATTCTTCCCTGAATTATGGATCCGCCATCATCCTATTTGTAGTTACCCTAGGACTGATCATACGATTCATGCGAAGGCGCAAACCAACAGAAGGCTTGCCAGCTCCAGCGAAAACAACTGAAGAGCCATCCCCTTCCGGATCTGTACTCTTTTACGTTGCGACCGAGGACAGTCGCGTTTAAGGGGGGAGGAGTTAACACCCAGAATGCTAAATGCTCAAGTAAGAGTATCGCCACACGCGCAAAATTCCAAACAAAAACAAATTGGTTATAAGCGCGAGAAAAGCGTAGGCATTAATTTCCCATACCAATTCCCACACCAATTTCCCTATACTGGCCAGAACGTTGCCCAATAGGCCCCCAATTGAGTTCAGCAGCCACGTGCGCTGAGCTTGCACTTCCCACCTTACGATCGTGGGAAAGCTTCAACGCTGGGTGATTGAACCCAACGCCGAGTGCATTTGGCAACAACAATTATTGCCGAATTAAGTTGACCAATCAGAATAAGAAATGGTCAACTGCACCGCGGCAGCAGCAACATCAGCGACAGCAACCAATTAGGACCGACCACATCAACAACAGCAGCGATGTTCAATGACGATAGCAGAGAACGTCAGCAGAGGCAGCAGCAGCAGCAGCAGCAGCGGCAGAAACGGCAGCAGCACCTAGGTTACATTATTAATTATTAACATAAGAAAAGTTAGTTGTAAATCTGAACTCAAATAATAAAGTTTGTATTTTTTTTAAATAAAAATACTATCTAAACTTTTAACTTATATAATATATGTTATATATATTCTCAAAGAGTTTATATCAACCAAAGTATGAGTATATGAGAAACTAATTAAACCGATAAAGGGAATGGGATATTATACGTTCTCACAAAATGATGAAGTTTTACCACCCGCTAAGGCTAAAGAAAACTCTATTATGATTTTTGATGATGTTGCTTGTGAAAAACAAAACAACATTCGGTCATATTTCTGTATGGGGCGTCATAAAAATATAGATTCTTTTTACCTATGTCAAACATATACTCATATTCCAAAACATCTAATACGTGATAACGCGAATATGATTATAATGTTTAAACAAGATGATTTAAATATGCGTCATATATATCGTGATCATGCAAATACTGATATGTCCTATGATTCATTTATGAAAATTTGTCAAAAGTGTTGGAGTGATAAATACGGATTCCTCATAATAAGTAAAGATAACGATATGGAAAAAGGAAGATACAGGAAGGGTTTTAATGAATTTATAATTATTTGAGAATATAAGTTTCATTCTGTAAGCTATATTTGCACAGTACATTATTAGATTCCAAAATGAGTAGAACATTCACTCTTACATTAAATGGCAATGAACCCATTACAAGCATTTCTTATTTCCCACCCATTGAACTGACAAATGGTGAATATGAGTGTGCACTCATTGACTTTCATATGTACAACTCTATACCCAATGTTGATATAAATAATAATATATTTCATATTGGTGATAAAGTTATTCAACTTCCAATTGGATCATATGAACTTAATGATATTTATATGGGATTGGTTTTTCTGGTTTAAATGAAAAGTCCCACTAATTGTTATTTTATTATAATATGTTTATAGTTTTATTTAAAGGAATAGTGATAAGTAGTTCCGATTATAGTTTTGGGTGTTTAATAGGGATTTTAACAGCGTTTTTAGATTATTACTCGCGTCGTTCTTTTACTTCGTATATATTTCACGTCTTTCGTCTTCGTCTCTCTCGTTCTAAGTGTTTGTACAAGACTTCCTTTTTCACCACGCCCATAATTAGTAGTGCTGTTCATCTGTGGTGGGTTCGGCTGACAAGGATGCCAGACCTATTCCCACAACTCGGCCATCCTTCTAAACATTCGTCCCGAATGTATCGTCGTCGTCCTCGTAAGATATATTCATCCATGGCTTCATATACTCTGCGCAAGAGGTAGTGTATCTTGGTCCGTCCGTAGTTAGCGATTCCTTTACAACATCGTAAGTGTCCTTCGGCTTGACTTTTGTAACACGGTAGGGAGCCAAGTACTTAGGCTTTAGCTTAAGTCCACCACCAAGTTGCGTGCGTTTGATAGCGACAATATCGCCAACTTTGTATGTTGCTGCTGGTCTACGTCTGAGGTTGTATGAGTGCTTGTTTTCATTCTGCATAACCAGGATCTGTTGTTTTGCAGCTTTGCGGATCTCGTCTCGATTGTCCTGAAACATTTGTATTAACTCTTGCTCAATCATTTCCTTCAACAGGACGTCTGTTTTAGTACGCATCTTGATGCCTACAAGAAGTTCGAATGGTGTTGTGTGTGTACTTCTGCAGTACGTCGAATTAATTGTCTGCTGCACCTGGTTTACGAACTTATACCACTTGCTGGGATCATCTAATGACAGTTTGGACAGTACAGATACAATTGTGGCGTTGAGGCGTTCGACTTGACCGTTTGCTCTCGGAACTCCAGTGGTTACTGCGTGAAGTTCAATGCCCTCGTTCTCACAATAATTCTTGAACTCGTCTGAAGTGAACGCTGTGCCTCGATCGGATATTATTTGAGCAGGATTTCCAAATATTGCGCTCTGAGCCTCTGGTCTAGTGATGACGTCTTTGGAGGATGTTGATTTCGTAGGATATAGCCAACAAAATTTGGTGAATCCGTCAATGACAGCAAGGATGTGCTCGTACGCCTTGTGGGTTGATTCCAGAGGTCCCAAAAAATCGATGTGGAATGTTTGAAGTGGCTCCGCTTCCTTGGGCAATGGGTGCAACTCTCCTTCTTTTTTCCCAAGTTTGCGGTTGGATACGATACACGGAATGCAGCATTTAATCTGCCCTTGGATCTTGTCATCAAGTTTAGGAATGTAATATTTCTTTCCGATGATCTCTTTGGTTTTCTTTACAGAAAAATGTCCTTTTTCATGAGCCTGCCCAATGATATCACGTTGAAGGGTCGGTGGTACAACTATAAGCTCGTCGTCGTTCAGCAATTTGTACAGCAACCCAAATCGTAAAAAGAAGTTGTTGTGGATAGATTTTTCAGCAAGGATGTCTATTATGGCTTTTAATTCCTCGTCCTGCGACTGAACACTCTTCAATTTGCTGTGCAAACTATCGTCGGATATCATCATTACAGGGTAACGGCTTAGAGCATCAGCATGGCGTATGCGAGTGCCTGATCTGTGTTCGACTTCAAAGTCAAACTCCTGAAGTTCGAGGATCCAACGTGCGACTCTAGTGCAGACTTCTCTTTTCTCAATCGTCTTCGTGAAAGCATTGCAATCGCTGATCAGCTTGAAATGCATACCCAACAGGTATATTCGGAACTTTCGGAAAGCTTCTACCACTGCAAGGATCTCCAACTCGTAGCTAGAAAACTTTCTTTCTGCGTCCGTAGTTTTCTTACTCATGTAGTAGACTGGATGGATCTGGTTATCCTTAGGAGATTTTTGGAGTAATACTGCCCCAAAACCATCAATCGAAGCATCTGTATGAAGTTCTGTTTCGTGCTGTGGATGAAAAATTTTGAGCACAGGTTTTTGGGTAATCAAACTCTTAAGCTTGTTAAAAGCGTCAATCTCTCTGTCAGAAAAACAAAACTTGGCGTCATGCTTCATAAGATCGGTCAAAGGTTTGGCGATTATCGAAAAGCTCAGGATGAATTAGCGAAAATATCCAACCAAACCTAGAAAGCTTTGTAATTGCTTCTGGTTTGTCGGGGGAGGAAACTTCGTCACAGCTTTCGTCTTGTCGTCTGAGATGCTGATCGATTGGTTTTCAATACAATGGCCTAGAAACTCGATTTTCTTTTTTAGGAATACTCTTCACAACGCTTGACGACTGTCTTGAGATTGGCTACTGCTTCGCCTTCGTCTGCAGCTGGGACTATGATATCGTCGACGTAGGGAATCGCAATACCAGAACGGGTCAAATCTCGAAAAATGGCGTTAACGTGTCTTTGAAATACGCCTGGAGAATTCGTGAGGCCAAAAGGGACTTTCAGGAACTGGTACTGGCCATTGTGAGCTACAAAGGATGTGAGCTTGCGGCTTTCTTCATCGACATTAACGTGGAAAAATCCGTTTTTGAGGTCCAGCGTGCTGAATACTTGGGCATCTTGCAGACGGTCTAATTGGTCTTCGATCAAGGGAAGGGGAAACATATCTCGTACTATTACCTTGTTAATCCTTCTATAGTCAATGCAGAGTCGAGGTGTGTTATCGCGTTTCTTTACCAGTACGACCGGACTGCTGGCCACCGGCACCACAGGTGAAGCAATGTACCTTTCTTTGCATTGACACTTCCTTATGACCCGCACTTTCTTTACCTATCGGGTATTTTGAGTTGTCTTCGTAAATTTTAGGCTGTCCGGATTTTTCGCGAATTTTCTCGTAGCACTTCAATTTTTCCTTGAACTCCTTCAAGTCTTTGGCATTGTACAAAATCGATTTGTTAACACTTAAATCATTGATGCCGTCAATCACATATTGCATAAGTGCACACTGCCACGAGAAGCGACTTCTTTCATTTTGAGGAGATATTCTTGAACACTTTCATTGTTTTTGATTTTTATTTCGGATAGCAACTTATGTAATTGAGCACTATTTACTTCGGCTTTGAACTCTTTGATCAACGCGTTTTTTAACATTTGCCAATTTTTGATACCACGCTTACTCATAATAAAGACTTTAGCGTGACCTTTTAGAGAACGTTTCGCGAAAATGAGTTTTTGCAGGTCATCCCAATACATAATGGAAGCCATGTCCTCGAAATCAGAAATCCAAACCTCTATTGCAAGGGTGTCATCTCCACTGAACGGCCGAATAGAGTCTTCTACATCGCGGAAGTTTACAGAAAAACGCGGCGAATTCACAGCGACACTTTGTACAGAGGCGGAATCGTTATTGTTGGACGCCACTGTGCCATCCCGTGCCTTGTTCAGTTTTTTCTGCTTCTCTGTGTTGCTTCGCACAGAGCGAAACTCGTCGTCGTCACCGTTAGAACTTTTCTCGTCGATATCTTCGTCATTCTCTTCTCGTTCGTCTACTTCATCATCTTCGGAGTCCTCTTCATCTGCATCTTCCAGCAGTTTTCCTGCGCGCAAATTGCGGAAAATGTGTAGCATGAGATCACTTTTGTCGTGTTGCAAGCCCAAAATGTTGCAAATTATGGCAAGGTCGCTGTTTGACAAATTTTGCGCAACGTAAGACACCTTCTGGTTGAAAAGCTCATCAGTTTCCAAAAAGTCAAACCCGTCGAAACCCCGTAGTCGCTTTCGGTTATGCCGATCGCCGTCATTTTCGTAAACAAACTTGTGCAGCAGGTCAACATTTTTCTTTTTTTCAGATTTTAGCGCCTGTAAAACGGAATCAAAATCAGCTAGACTGGACATGTTTGCAGAAACAGTTCTTGGAAATGTTCGCTCGTACTCGTTGCCCTTCTTTACACTCGTATTCGTCGTTTTCACACGCGTTCTCTACCCGTCGTTTATATACACATACGCGTCGTTATATACATATGTATGTATATGGCAGATCACAGTTTTGGTCGTAGCGTCGTTTTCACACACTCGTACGTCGTTTTTTAAGTTTTTTCTCGTTTTCCACAGTTTTCGTCGTTTTAAGTATTTTCTTAGGCACACTTTTCGTCGTTTTACTTTTCACTTTTCACGTAGGTTGAGCCCCCATATTTGTGGGATTGGTTTTTCTGGTTTAAAGAAAAGTCCCACTAATTGTTATTTTATTATAATATGTTTATAGTTTTATTTAAAGGAATAGTGATAAGTAGTTCTGATTATAGTTTTGGGTGTTTAATAGGGATCTTAACAGCGTTTTTAGATTATTACTCGCGTCGTTCTTTTACTTCGTATATATTTCACGTCTTTCGTCTTCGTCTCTCTCGTTCTAAGTGTTTGTACAAGACTTCCTTTTTCACCACGCCCATAATTAGTAGTGCTGTTCATCTGTGGTGGGTTCGGCTGACAAGGATGCCAGACCTATTCCCACATTTATGATTTTCTAAAAAATAAACTAAAAGATTATGATCTTGAGAAAACATTTCAAATGGAGAGTAATAATAACACACTTCAAGTTCATATTACAACTACCAAGGAACCTATTTATTTTAATAGAAACAACTCCATTGGACGATTGCTTGGTTTCAATAAAAAAATAATTTACCCCGACTTGAAAAAAACATATATATCTGATCAACCTGTCAACATTTTAAAAATAAACACAATACGCTTAGTATATAATATTGTAAGCGGGTCATATATTGATAGTAGATAAGATCATTCATTATACGAATTTGGAATTAATGTTCCACCAGGCTATAAAATGAATATCACACCACACAATCTTATTTACTTACCAGTCAACACCAGAGAAATAGGTTAGGTTAGGTAGGAGTGGTTGGAGACTAAATATTAGTCCCCTCACTTAGGCCAAAATGGGCCCCTTGTGATACCACATGATCTCTGAAAAGATCCGTTTTGTATTCTGTTTTTCTCAAGAAACATAGTAGTTTTTGAATGCTTACGTCCTGAATGGCCGCAAGGTTCGGAAGTGTGTAGCTACCTAGGGTTTGAAAGCGCTTTAGGTTATGCGCTGGGCAGAAGCATAGGCGGTGTTCGATGCTCTCCTCTTCGTCTATCTGTTTGCAGCTGCGGCAGAAGTCGTGGTTACTTAGACCCAGCCTTATCGCATGAGTCCCTATAAGACAGTGGCCCGTGAGGGCATTTAGGAGAGTGGAGATGTTCTCCCTGCTACATTGTAGGAGAGTTTTTGTTCTTTTCGTGTTGTAGTTTGACCATGTGAGTCTAGAATTGTGGCATGTTGAGATTGAGTTCCAACGGTTGTTGGAAAGAGTATACAATCTCTGCCTGAGATGGAGCTTGCAGGTAGCCATGGGCATCCCTACCGTGTCCTTATCGCGAAGGATATCGGCGGTTGTCCCCTGTCTTGCTAGCTCGTCTGCTATGCAGTTGCCCTCAATGTTGCGGTGTCCAGGCACCCAGATGAGGTTGATACTCAGATGAGTGGCCATCTCGTTAAGAGATTTGCGGCATTCAGAGATTGTTTTTCAGCTCGTTGTGTAGGAGTCGAGGGCCCTGAGGGCAGCTTGACTATCCGAGAAGATGAAGATATCTATGTCTTGATGTACAGACGTGTTCAGGTGGGTAGTGGCTTCCTGAATTGCATTCACTTCCGCTTGGAAAACACTACAGTGGTCTGGTAGGCGGAATGAGACTTTTAAGTCTAGTTCGGGGGAAAAGACTCCCCCACCTGTTTGGGAGTTAAGCTTGGAGCCGTCAGTGTATATGTTGACGGCGTTTACGAATTGATGTGGGAGGTTGTCCCAGTCTGAACGGGTGGGTATATAAATTTTGTATCTTCTTTCGAAGTCGACTATGGGTGGGACGTAGTCTGTATAACGTGGTAGGGGTGAATGCTTTGATAGGATATTGGAGTGACCCGTGGAGCCTGTTGTCCATGCCGCTGCTTCACGGAGCCTCAGCGCTGTGGCAGATGCCCAGCTTTTGGCAAGTAGGTCCAGGGGTTGGAGATCGAGAATTGTATTTAGTGCCTCAGTGGCGGTAGTGCGCAGCGCCCCACTGATGCAGAGCTCTGCGCTTATTTGGATCTTGTGAAGGATCCGGAGGTTACAGTTTATATCTAGAGAAGGCCACCAAACGATGTTTCCGTAGAGTAGAATGGGCCTGACTATTGCAGTATATAGCCAGTGAACTATCATGGGGGAGAAACCCCACTTCCTCCCTATGGCTTTTTTACAAGCGAAGAGGGCTTTGGCCGCTTTGCGTGTGCGATCTAGGATGTTATCAGTCCAGAGGAGCTTTTTGTCAAGAATGATACCTAGGTACTTTGCTTGGTTGCTAAAGGTTAGGCGCGTTTGGTGTAGTTTTGGGGGAACTAGAATTGGTACCTTGTACTTCCTTGTAAAGAGAACTAGTTCGGTTTTTTCCGGGTTAACTCCCAGTCCACAGCCAGCTGTCCACCGGGAGAGGGTGGATAGGGCTGTCTCCATTAGATTGCAAAGGGTTTGCGGGAATTTACCCTGCAGTAGGATAACCACGTCATCCGCGTAGGCTACCACTTTTGTGCCCGCCTCTTCTAGGAGTGAAAGCAGTTTGTTGACCACTAAAACCCATAGAAGAGGTGAGAGTACGCCCCCTTGTGGGGTTCCACTACTGACGTTCCTGGTCGAGTGGGCCGGTCCCATAGTGGAGTGCACTACCCTGCTGGTTAGCATGGTGTGTATGAGTCCCACTATGGGCCGCTCAATGCCCAGTTCAGTCAGAGCACAAGTAATCGCCGTTGGGGTGACGTTGTTAAAGGCGCCATCTATGTCTAGAAACGCTGCAAGAGAGTATTCCTTATTGCGGAAGCCTCGTTCTATACTGTACACTAGAGAGTGGAGGGCGGTATCGGTTGACCTACCCTTACGGTACGCATGCTGTGCGTCAGAGAGTAGGCTATGGTCGATGGTTAGTCTGATATGGGTGTCGATTAGCCTTTCCAGGGTCTTCAACAAGAAGGAAGAGAGACTGATCGGGCGGAAGTCCTTTGGTTGGTGTGGGAGGGCTTGCCGGCTTTCGGTATAAAAATTACCTTAACGTCCAGCCACCTTGTTGGAATATGGTTTAGAGCAAGGCAGCCGTGGAAGATGGCTGTCAGCCAGGGAAGGGACATATCTCGTGTCCGTTGTAACTGGGCCGGGAAGAACCCATCTGGGCCAGGTGATTTGAAGGGCTTGAAAGAGTTGACAGCCCACTGAATGCGGCCAGGGTTTGAAACGTTGACAACACTCTGGTCGTCTAAATTCTCCTCTATGTGGAGGTCCTCCACTACATGGGTGTTCTTAGGGAAGTGGGTGTCTAACAGTAGTTCAAGGGTTTCCTGACTGTTTTCCGTCCAGCTGTCAGCATTGGTTTTAAGATAGCCAATGGTCGCTGGAGCTTTAGCTAGAATTTTTCTGAGTCTGGATGCCTCCGCAGTAGATTCTATACTACTGCACAAGTTAGCCCAGGCTCTTCGTTTTGATATTCTAATATCCTTTTTGTATAGGCTTAGTTTTGTATGATATAAATTCCAGGAGGATTCGCTATTGTTGTTTTTAGCTTTATTGAAGTAAGTTCTACACTCTCTTTTAAGGTTCACTAGGGTTGGGTTCCACCATGGGGGTTTGTGCTTTGTTTTGACTGTTCTACTTGGGCAAGCCCTTTTTAAGGCCTCACCGCAGATATCAGTAAAAGTGTTAACTAGGCTATCTAATTCTTGACGGTTGCGTATGTGTGTCGGAGGAGCGAGTAAGTTCCTGTTGAGGAGATTTTTATAGTATCCCCAGTTGGTTAATCTTAGATTAGTTATGTTCTCGGCGGGAGGATAGTCTAGACTTATTGTAAATTCCATGTATCGGTGGTCCGAGAATGAGTGTTCGATCCCCACCTTCCACGCGTCTAGCTGGTTAAGTAAGGGATCAGATATTAGAGTAATGTCTAGTACTTCCCTCCTATTTCTAGTGATGAAAGTTGGGTCATTACCTTTGTTGCAGATGAATAGATTTGATTGAAGGAGATAGTCGTAGAGTAACTCACCCCTTTCGTTGGTGTTTGTACTTCCCCATTGTGTGTGGTGTGAGTTAGCGTCCCCACCCAGGATGAGTTCCTTAGATGAGTATGTAGTGGTGTTTGGTAGTGGCCCTTCGTAGTCGTGAGCCAGATAGAATGATGCTATGGTGTGATGGGTGTGTTCGTTTAGCTCCAGTCTGACCGTGGTAAGGTCGCCTTCGCTAAACTGTGGAATAAGAAATGTATTAAAGTGTGACTTTGTAAGAATGCAGGTTCTGGTTTTACCCTTGTCCTTGGTGTAAAAAAGCTTGTATAGGGGGGTTGATAAGCCACAGATGTTGTTACCAACAATCCATGGCTCTGGAATGAGGACTACGTCTATGTTGCCTGTTGCCAGGCTGGTGAGGAGGGCAGCGGATGCTGCCTTGCTGTGGCGCAGATTAATTTGCAGAAACTGCACCATCTTTGGGACTGGGTTCGGGCTGGGTACCCTCCGCTTCCTCCGCTATGTCCTGGAGAACAGAGCGCCCTGGTCGGGTTGTGTCCTGGGTGCACAGCTGCTTCAGGCTCTCTGTCAGCTCCGAGTCGGTTGACACGTAGCCGGTGAGGGTGGCCTCTTCGTGATTTGGTTCGTCGTCGCTCGGGGGTTCGTACGACGCGCAGGCAGCCAGGTTGTCTGCCGCCAACTTATCGGTGTCGTATATGCGTAGCTGCACCTTATCGAACCCGTAGTTCACTCTGTTGTTGGGCTGCGAGGGGTTCCAAGCAGGCCTGGTTCAGGAGGATAACCACGCTCATGGTGACTCGCTCGGTTTTCTCCACCTTGACCACCTTCCAACCGTCTGTTGGAAGTTTTGGGTTGAACCTGGTCAGCAGGCTGAGTATAGCCTCTGGTTCCGATGGTTCCGACGGCAGCCACACCCTCGCTCTCGGTCGAGACGGGATGTCTGCAGCCTCACAAACTGCCAGCTTGGCCCCGGGGTAGACCTCGCCGACTTCGGTAATTGCAGCCTTGTAGAGTGCTGTCGATCTCTCGTCTTCGCAGGCGATCAACTTTACATTGCCCTGGTACCACCCTGCATCTGTGCAATCGGGTGGCGGGCCTGGGTTTTCGTCCAGCACTTTCAAGGCCACTGATGCAAGGGCCCGTCTAACCAGACCCCATTGGTTTCTTGGGATCCTACCGCCTTCAACGCTCTAGTCGATGACACCAATGATCTTCCGATCCTTTACCACTTCCGCAAAGGATCTCGACCATGTGCCGCGGTTGGTTACCTTAGTCTTCTTGCTCGCTGGTTAAGCTAACTCCATCGACCTCTCTCGCTTGTTGCTGTGGCTGGTGGTCATAGCGATGTCGAAGTCTGGGATAATTGCCTTTGCCCAGGCTATGTCCTCTTGGATTTTCAGGTAATCCAATTTCGATGTCTGTTCCCCCCGTATCGGATTGGTGGCCAGCCGTTTGAGAATCCTAGAAGCCTTCCTTCTTTCAAGAGGTCCTGCCTGGTTAGGTGGTACCCTCTTAAACTCCTTTGCCGTGGTACTCACCACGAGACCGGCCTTAGCGCTACCCTCAGGTTGGAGTGGCTGGTTAGCCACACCTACGCTGGTGGGAGGCTTGGGCTTGTCGCTATGGCGAGTTGGGCTTAGCCGGCTGCGTTGTTCGCTGGCCTTGGCAGGGGTAGACGTCACGTGGACTGGGGTAGTCAGAGCCGTGAACTTGCTCTTTCTTTCGTCGTTGGTTACGACTTCCGACTTTATAAGAGTGTCGGGCTTCTGTCTTGTGCAGTCTTTTAGTTTTGTATTTGTTAAATTCTCCATGTTAATTCCCACGAGCTGCGGAGAAAGGACAGGTCCACCCGGGCAGAGATCCGCCGTATCCGGATAAGGCTGAATTAGAACAGGCGGTCGGCACTTGCCTGAGTTCACCGTTTGAGACTGAGTTATTTGATGACTCGGGCTCCCAGCCAGATTGACTCTCGGCACGGTACGAGTGACACCTTAGTCCAGCCCGGGGTGAGATGAGTTGTGTGGGTAGGGAAGTGGTAGGTACAGAGCGTGTGGGTAGGGGTGTGTGTGAGCTATTTGTCGGAGGCGGCAGCACAAGCGCGACGTCGGTACTGCTACGGCGCAGATACCCGCTTACTGTCCGGGGCTACTTATTTACGCTTAATGTTGGGGGCTTGGCGGTAGCCGGGCCGTGTCCAACTTCCACGCTTATTCGTAGCTACCCAGAAGAACCAGGGCGCTCGCTATCCGCAACCTGCGACCCGTTCGGTAGCCTTCAGCTCGGCGCCCTCAGAGCCATCCCACTAGCTCTTTGGCCGAACCAGAGAAATAAGTACACTCTCTATACACATAACTGATAAGAACGGTGAATTAATAAATTTACGCGGTGAAAACTATACAATTCGTTTACACTTAAGATTAATACAATGATTGTATACAATAAAAGAGGTGATACTTACCATCATCAGCACACTTTAAAACATAAAGTTAGAGGAAGAGGATCGAAACCAAAAAGACACACACTTACATTAACAAATAAGTTAATTCTTAAATCATTGGGCTTCAAAGTGCGAGTTTAACTAAAGTCATGGGTTTGAATGAAATATTGGCAGTACGGGAAAAACCTTTCTCTGATGAAAGTATATCAAAGAAGGAATATCACAGATATCAACCCTATCAACAATCATTTAAACCAAATGATGAGATAATAATTACATTCCAAAATCAAGATTTATATGTACTCCCCCATGAGAGTCTTCTAAATTTTCAAGGAGATATTACCCTCATTAAGGAAGGGGGAGCGGTAGAAACTCAAAATGTTATTGCGAGAATGAAAAATAATTGTATGGCATACTTTTTAGATGAAATACGCTATAAAATCAATGGTGTTGAGATAGATAGAACAAGATTTAGTGGTATTACTTCTACAATAAAAAACTTTGTTTCTTTAAATCAATTTGAAAGCAAGAGACTTTACAATTCTGGATGGAGTGGAGGACCCGAATTCAATTTAACCCCCCACTTCAACTTTTCAATACCCCTTAAAAATCTACTTGGATTTGCTGAAGATTTCAAAAAAGTATTATTAAATTGTAAACATGAACTAGTACTATTAGTATCAAACAATTTTAATGATGTACTTGAGCAAGATACATTTGAGAGTGCACAATTAGTCGGAAAATATCATCTCAATATGACTAATATTACATGGAAAATTCATCATATAACACCCAGCGATTCAACGAAAATTAAAATGTATGATATTATAAAAAGTGGAACCAATCTAGCGATTGCATTCCGTAGTTGGGATACATACATTAATCCTAAACTAAGTAATGGAACAAATCATGTTTGGAATGTTAAATTAGCTGCTAACCGAGAACGTCCATGATTTGCTTTAATTGGATTTAAAGATAACCACCATCTGATTTCAAACAATTTAAGAAATCTAAAGGTCTACTTAAACTCTGAAACATATCCCTACGATGACTTAAACTTGGACTTTGATAAAAGTCGATTTGCTCACCTATATGATATGTATTGCAAGTTTCAATCTAGCTACTATAACCGAAGTGAACCTCCTTTACTATCACCTACAGAGTTTAAAACTAAAGCTCCTATTATCGTAATAGACTTATCATATCAAAAGGAAATGGTTAAATCGGGACCCATTGATGTTAGGATTTCAATTGAACTTACCAAGCCCGCTATCGAAAATGTTCAAGTATATTGCGTGCTCATACATGATCGTTTAGTTGAATATAACCCGTTGAATGGTCTAGTTCAGCGGATCGTCTAACAATTAATCAATCAATCATGAGTGATGATATTGTTGCAAATGATGTTCAAGGATTTCTTGGGAATAATAATAAATTTATTCTAAAAGAAATTGGTGTCGTATTCAAAAACGAGACAATCTTGAATTCTAATTTTATCATACACTCTCCACATGATTTTATTGAATTGAATAAGAAATGTAGAAAAACAGCTACTTGGCTAACAAAAAAACATCACAAAATTTATTGGAATGATGGAGTATACTTTTTCAAAGAAACACAAATGTATTTAAGAGAAATAATTAGGAAACAGGAAATAATTTGTAATGGATATCAAAAAAGGTTATTCCTACAAAATTTGTTAAAAATTGATAGTGTAATTAACATTGATGAAATTGGTTGTCCCTCTCTAAAAATAATGGATGGAAATCACTTTCCATATTGTTCATTACATGCTCTGGATGTTGTCTGCTCTCTGAACAATGCTCATAAAATCTTAAACTTTTACATAAACGAAAACTCCTAAACACCTTTTAACCATTCATTCACATTTTGAGAGTCGGGGAAATAAGTTTACGAAATGACTGATTCTAATAACAATCTTAATATACCGACTTATTCTTCTTTAATAAATAAAATTAATTTTTTTATTAATACATTTGGAAATATGATTTCAAAAGAGAACTTGAAATTACTACTGGAGACAAGGAACATGTTCATGGGTACTGACGTAAAGGAGTTTATAAAAACAACATTTGGAGAACATTTAAATTTATGTACATTTTCTAATGATAATATAGAAACTTGTGCTAGAAAATTAATTTCATCATATATTGAAATTCTAAAATAAAGAGAAAACCAAAAAAAAAATTTTCTATTGTTTTAAATTTGTTTTCGAGGGTGGGTCTATCATCAGCTGTTGCATTTTTTAACATCTGTTTCTTAAGTATAATACAACGATTTATCTCTACCAAACTTTAGTTTAAGAAAAACATTCAGACTATTACGTTGAAAGAAAAAATGATTTCCTCAAAAATTGAAGAGATCTTAAGGGAGCATGGAAGTGAGATCTTCAAGGAACATGCTACGAAATTGAAATCATTTCATATATTTTTTAAAGATGTAGAAGCCACCCCAGTAATTCATTCAAAGTATGGAGAACACCTATCATCCTGTGCATGTGCATATGATGATTGTAAAGTTGGACCTGACACTTGCAGGTGTATGCATGTTGAAAAGAAAGAAGAAGACGCCTTAAAATTGACGGAAAGATACATTCATTTATTTAAAAGACTCAATGTAAACTAATTTAGCACGAATATGATTAAAAAAAAACGTATTTAACTAAACAAACGATCTCATTTGTTTTTGTGTATATTCTGTTAGGAACCACAACCACCACCACCATTTTGACCACAAGACCGTAGACAGGTTACACTAACAGATGTCAACTACAACCCTAATTGAATCTACCCTATTAAAACTATCCCTAATTGAATCAACAAAACGCCCACGCATAACAAAACAACGTTTTTGTTAGGAACCACCACCACCAACACCCCTCTTACACTCCTACGCTCACTTTCCCATCTAATGCTTGCTAAAGAGGGGGAGGTTACCGAACTCACGCTTGTTTCACACCACAAAGTATGCGGTCTAATATCCCTCAAACCAACACCTTTTGAACACACGACCGCAGACAGGTTACACTAACAAATGTCAACTACAACCCTAATTGAATCAACAAAACGCCCACGCATAACAAAACAACTTCCCCTCCGTCTAAATATTGTTTTACAAATTCATACGCATGACAAAACACCCCTCCAAGACAAAACAAGACATATCAAAACACCCTTCTCAAATAAAAACGTATTTAACTAAACAAACGAACTCATTTGTTTTTGTGTATATTCTGTTAGGAACCACCACCTCCACTATAGAATTGAAACATTTAAGATTACCCTCCCCTTAACTTAATACGAGTTAGAAGCAACATACTTTAAGTGACCTGTGTGCAACCATTGCACCCCTCACACACAAGCAATCACAAATTCATACGCATGACAAAACACCCCTCTTACACTCCTACACACCCTATTCGGGTAAAGATCACTCTAAACAACCACAAAATCCTACACATGTCATTTGCACCCCTATCACACACACCTTTAGGGTGAGAAAAAGACCAGACAAAACAAGACATAACAAAACACCCCTCTCACACACTCCTACACACCCCTTTCTAACCTCATTAAGTGACTAATTAGGGTCGCCACCACCACCAACCCCTTTTTCTAATTATGCTAATTAGGTCATTAAAACACCTGCGCGCAACCATGCGTGACTAATTAGGGTCACCCCCACCCCCTTTTTTGACATGATTTATTACCTAGTGAGCCAGCTCCTGTATTACCTATCTACTTAGAGGCTACTTTAGAGGCGAATTAAAGTCATTTCGCTTATGGATAGCACCGTCTTTATCTGAAGACCTGTACTTGGGAATTGAATTCTAGAGTAGCTTTAATCTGTTGCCTAAATTTTTGGCGAACCGAAGTAGTTGTCCTACAGTTTAACACATTGCTAGTCTTAAGGTAAATGATTCAAATCAAGTGCTACTAAAAGATCAGTTATTTATTTATTTTTATTATTTATTATTTATTTTATTATCATTATGAAAAACCTCGCTACTAAAACATGAGATGGATGTAGGCAGGGCAAATGCAATAATACAAAGACATTACGTAGAATCACCAGCCATTGAACAACTTATGTATACATAGGGGTTATAGAAGAGTCCGTCAGACCATGGTCATCTCCTGCGGTTCTGGTTCGTAAGCCCGGAAAGGTGAGACTGTGTATGGACTGCCGGAAATTCAATGAAGTAACTTTTAAAAACGATTCTGCCTTCACGTGCTTCAGCTAACTGGGAGTTTGAGAGTTTGAGGTCTAAAAAATAACGATCAAATGAAACCTGCAAAGTTCCGGCCTCGCAAAGAAAATATGCAATCCACACCCAGATTAATATCATTAGCAGAGTGAAAAACAGTTCTCCCAAATACCGAAAAAAAGGAAAAGCTCCCGGCACTGGTCTCATTATTTATTCATTAATACCATTCAACAAGCAAAATCATCATAGCAGCCCTTAACGTAAGATTTTCGGCTCGGGAATCGCAAACATGTAAGTGATATACCCAAATATTCCCCGTTAAATGAAAAGCTCTGGAATATAAAATATGTCCCTCCTTTCAAGAAGTTTGCGGAGAGTGGTATTTGCACTGTGTTAGCCTGCTTTCCAACTGTTGTTGCTTAACAGCACAAGACAGGGTAAAAGTGGCGCTTATATAACCATGTAAAACTTAAGGAAAACTTTCAGGCTCATGACTACTCAAGTAATAATGAAATACCATTGCTTTTATTTATTCGTGTGCTATTACTATTGCCCAATCACTACGCACTCATTAGCATGACTTTTAATAAAGAAAACTTTGGATTGTAGCTATAACGTTATAAAGTTGTATGAATGAACTAATTTGTTATCGTGTTGAAACTTAGCCGGATTGGAATGTTGAAGAGCCGCCTCTGAGCTTTTCTGAGGGATCTCCGTTTTTACTACTTGCTCTAGGCTTTATCGGAGATCAAGGTTGGGTGGGCGTATTTGCAGCGATGCGATATTATGTAAGAAAATTCACCTTCTTTGATGCGATTCCCTAGTTTTCCGCTTAGCGGTAATTGTCAGTTGTCCACATGAGCCGCCAGAACTATTCGTTACTTCATTACAATCCCCAATAATTTTGTAAGTGAATTATTTTAAATAATCGTAATAAGCACTGGAGCCAAGGGCTAGGCATGCATGTTGAACCCAAACAGTACAGCCGGAAGAGCATGCGCGTCTCCGAACATCTGTTATAAACGAAAAATTACCCATTAACAAACTATAGATAAAAAAATCAGCAAGGATACAAATTAGAAAGGCAGAGGAAATACCTACCCCGCCAAATGAGTGATTTCAAAGAATGGAATTTGTTTAACGAGTTATTTACAGAAATAATTCATACAAGGGAGGACCGTAGTCCTAACCTTAAATTTAACAAACTCAAGGCAGTAAAAAAAAACGAAGTCTATTTAAAATTATGAAACAGCTTAGCCCAGAAAAAAAAGAACGAAAAAAATCATGAACATTGCTTATGATTTGCGCTCATAACAAAAACGAACGCAACGGGGTCAAATGTGTCAGTGAAAAATGCCTTGATAGAAATGGGAAACACAGTTTTTAAATTATTAACACCGTTCATGAAAACATGTATGTACTTCTGGTATCCTGATTGTCTGTACCTGAAAAATTCGTTCATGGTAAAACAAGTTCGAGTCTGCGACAAGACGGCCGTGAAGTTTTATTAAAAAATTATTTCTATTGCTTATATATACTTTTATTAATACATTAATTCCTTGTCATCAGAAATAACCAAATTAAATAATCTAGCAATAACAAAACAAAAGTAAGTAAATTGAAATAAATCTCTACTAGGCGTCCAGAAAAAATAGCATGTAAATTAATTTTATTCGTTGTTGTTGATTAAAAAAAAATATAATTATTATTTTGAAATTTTATTTTATTGGTGTTTGACCTTAATTCACAATCTTACTTATACATCAAGACACTTTTACTTTTAATTCTTAGGTAGGACCGATCTCGGCTTCAATCCGAAATAGGCTGACTTCTGAATTCTAAAAATTTATCCAACGAACCTCAGCCAGAAGCTCTTCTTTTGAAGCTTCCAGAACGTTAATTTTTGTTTAAAATAAAAGAGAACGAGTGTTTCTGTCGATTAGGAGAAGCCAGACAGCTGTTTTCTGGCGACTCTGAGAAGCAGTGGACAACAGCAGTTTTAACAGCGAATGTTAGATTTCTGCTGCTAATGTTAGCAGCACTACACTACGAAGAAGACATAAGGAGAAGCTGGTCGCGTTTATAACCGAGCTTTTATATTTCCTAATTTGTAAATCAAAGTTAGCAATTAAGTCAAAGATTGAAAGTATACAAATGAATTACAACTGGTGAAGTTCAACATATTTCTGAGTTTTTATTACAAAGTGTGTGAAAGACCCCCAGAGTAGACTTCTGCTCAACTTTGACGATCGGGTGCAAATCGTCACAACATTTTGGTGGCCCATGAGGGGAACATACACTCATAACTTCATCAGCTTCCAATATTTGTAAACATACTTCAATCTTTGTGCTTACTTGTTTGCAAATCTACTATTAATTTAAACCAGCAAAGTTATGCAACCTTTGCCACGTACATCGCCATAACGGAGCCTCGAATGACGGAGGAATCAATAAGTCGAGGAGAATAGCGGATTCAACCCATGCCTATTGCCATCTCATGCGACACACTAGTCTCGTGAAGTTTGCCGTCCCCTTCCTTCAAAGCTTGATCGCAACACGAGCGGAACGAGTGAAACAGGTGAGTGTGATTGTGAGAGTATTTGTGCATGGTTTTTCAAAGCAGAGTGCAATAGGAAAACATTAAAATGGATAAAAATGAAAGTAATGGTAGTGATTTGGCACAACAGAGCTCGGCACCTTTGGCTGTGGTTGAGCCTTTTGCAGACATGTACGCAATGCAGATGGACTTATCTTCCAGGTTGACCCAACTAATTAAAAATGCTAAAAAGGACGGTAAAATAAAGAAAACTAAATCCTACTATGAGTTTCGCCTCAACAAGCTCAACGAGCTTTCAAAACAATTTTACACAAATCATCAAGCGCTCATTTTACAGCAATGTCCACGATCGCATCCATATTTTGCGGATGCTGTTGAAGACAATTTTGAGCAAGCATACAGCCACATTTATTGTTCTTTCGCCGATGAATACGAAACCAAGTTTCCAGTCCCAATACAGGTATCAGGTGATCAATCCATAAACAGCACCCTTGTGCCCATTCCTGTTTCCACAATTCAGCTGCCCAAATTGCCCGTACCCCACTTTTCAGGAAATTTTGCAGATCTTTTTATGACAGCTTTACGCAGCTAATACATGAAAATCAATCTCTTTCAAACATTAAAAAATTTCATTTCTTGAAGCAAGCACTACCGCACGGGCGAGACCAGGATATAAACCATATGGCATTAACAGAAACCAACTATTCAGTGGCATGGAACCTTGTGGTAAAACGTTACAACAACCCTCGACTGCAGTTCATGTACAATATGAATGCACTGTACGGAATCGAGCCACTGTCCAAGGAGATCGCGGTGGACCTTAGGAACTTGTTAAACTTGGCAAATGTATGTATTAGTGAATTCCGACGACTACACATTGCCATTGATTCCTGTGATCATTGGTCGGTACATCACTTACTCACAAAGCTGCCTATCAGCACAACACAGGCCTGGGAACATTCCCTGGGCAACAACGTGGAAATCCCCACCTTCACAAAGCTGGAGGTGTTTCTTCACAATCGATTGGTCAGCATCGACCTAATCGAGAGTAGGAAACCATCCGTTCCAGTTAGATCATCTATACAATCGACCAACCATCGCCAGACAACCAGACCATCGGGAAACTCCACTGTTAGGGGACACAGCTTCCACAGTACTCTTGAGTCTGGATCCATCAGGTGCTCGCTCTGCCAACAGAATCACGTTCTAAGACGGTGCCCGGACTTCCTTGCCAAGGATTGTTTCGCGCGAAAGGTTATAGTCGAACGCTCGAAGGCATGCATCAACTGCCTTAGTGCTTCCCATTCTCTCAGTCAATGCAGCAGCAACCGAAACTGCTCGCAATGTGGTCAACGGCACCACACTTTGTTACATTTCCCGAATGCTCAACAAAGTTCTTCATTGACTCCTGAAGTATCCCGACAGCATGCTCCAGACTCTGGTCGGAGCGCAGCCGCTGTACAAAATGCACCATCAACGCAACTCTTCAGCGCAGTTGCCTCCCATCTAAACTCAACGACCCTTCTTGGTACTGCACTGGTTCGGATCGTAAATAACTCCACTGGGCAGTCAGCTTTAGTTCGAGCTCTAATCGACCATGGCTCGGAAGGCACCCTCATCACGGAAAACATCGTTCAAGCGCTTAGACTCAAACGGCATCCTGTTCGAGCTGAGATCACAGGAATTGGTAATACGTCGCATAATCAGTGCAGGCACAGCACCGACTTCACCATAATCTCATGTTCAGGATCGGATTTTAATGCCTACGTGTCCTCAGCCTTCATCCTTCGGTCACTAACAGGTCATTTACCAAAACAAAATGTAAACATTAAGTCCTGTAAACATCTCCAAGGGTTATCCTTTGCAGATCCTAATTTCATCAAGTCGGGTCGCATTGACCTACTTATCGGTGTCGACATTATCCCGCAATTAATGCTTCCGGACATACGCAAAGGGACGGTTGCAGAACCAGTTGCACAAAACACACAGCTGGGCTGGATAGTTTTTGGACCAGCTGAAGCAGCCCAGACGACATCAATCTCCATCCGTTGTAATTTGGCAAACCTAAACAACATGGTACAGAGGTTTTTCGAATTGGATCAGGTCTCCACAACAAGACAACTCAACGCAGAGGAAAGATGGTGTGAAGACCATTTTCAACAAACTCATATCCGTCAGCCGAATGGGAAATATCTGGTTCGTTTGCCTTTAAAAACGTTGTTTGACCCCACACAGGTGATCGGCCGGCCAATCCAAATCGCATTAAACCGTTTCCACGCTCTGGAAAGGAAACTTAATCATCGGCCAGATTTCAGTCAACAGTATGTCAGATAAAAGAGGTAAAAGGCAGTGAGGAAGAACACACTAGGATCAACTCTCAAAGGCAACTCTCAATCTCTGCGTGCACCGTTCCACATCATGCTGTGATCAAAGACGACAGTTTAACTACAAAGATGCGCGTCGTATACGACGCTTCGTGCAGAACGTCTAACGGGAGGTCTTTGAATGATATTTTATGCACGGGTCCCGCCCTACAAAACGATCTTGGAGGAGTTATACTCAACTGGCGTCTCCATCGATATGTCTTCGTGGCCGATATAACGAAAATGTATCGCTGCATAGATATGCATGAAGAAGATGCCCAGTATCAGCGAATTTTCTGGCGCGATGAAAAGGGACTCATCAAGGAATATTTTTTGACTACAGTAACGTTTGGCACTGCCTCGGCACCCTTCACAGCGATTCGAGTCATACATCAGATTGCGGCCGACGAGCGCGAACGCTATCCTCTGGCCGAGCATGTCCTTAAAAAAGAAATCTATGTGGACGATGTTCAAACAGGACACGAGACCATCGACGGAGCTCTAAAAATTCGCAATGATGTCATCGCAGCTCTGCAATCAGCAGGCATGGAGCTCAAGAAGTGGGCATCCAACCATCCAGATATCTTAGAAAGCATCCCAACTACAGATCTCTCTTACAGTAGCATTTTTGAGATAGACAATAAGGACTCCATTAAAACTTTAGGGTTGTATTGGCATCCAAACAAAGATGGTTTTGGTTTTAATCTTAAGTTTTCTCTCAATCCTATATTCACCAAACGTTCTATACTATCCACAGTAGCACGCTTATTCGATCCGTTGGGATACCTGGCACCAGTGATCATCGCTGCGAAAATCCTGTTGAAGGAAGTTTGGAGTTTTCGTATCGAGCGCAAGGATGAGCCCCCCGCATCATTAGATTGGGACGACCCATTGCCAGATCAACTCGCCGAGCGGTGGCGACAGCTCATTCAAGAGCTCCCCGACATTGAAGAGATACACATCCCTCGGTGGTTAGGCTTCGATTTAAGGCATGCCTCGACGTTGCAACTACACATGTTTTGTGATGGATCATCCATGGCGTATGCAGCATGCGCTTATCTTCGAGCTAGTTGTACGGATGGTTCCGTGCAGGTTAACTTATTAGCCGCCCGCAGTCGAGTCACACCTGTTAAGCCGCTAACAATTCCGAGAGTTGAGTTATCCGGAGCCCTGCTGTGTACACAATTAGCCGATTGGATTGTCAATCAACTTCAAGCATCACATCACACCATATCCGTACACTACTGGTCGGATGCAATGATAGTGCTGTATTGGATCAGCGGTGACCCTAAGCGTTGGAAGACATTTGTGTCGAATAGAATTGGAGCAATCCTGGAGGCAAGCTCGCCATCGCAGTGGAGACATGTTCTTACGCAAGAAAACCCAGCAGATTGTGCTACACGCGGACTCACCCCTTCCCAGCTGAAACACCACACGCTTTGGTGGAACGGACCACATTGGCTGCATCTTTCAGAGGAGCATTGGCCAGTCAATCCAGTTCAGTCCCCAAAATCAGAA
Organism: Drosophila suzukii; assembly: GCF_043229965.1. Taxonomy (NCBI): domain Eukaryota; kingdom Metazoa; phylum Arthropoda; class Insecta; order Diptera; family Drosophilidae; genus Drosophila; species Drosophila suzukii. The sequence continues at coordinate 32,741,507 of NC_092082.1, read as the reverse complement.
CTTATTTCAGGAGAGCAATCCTTAAAGCACATCGGAGCCCACATTTGTATAGAAGTGCAACCATTTATCGAATCATATTCCTCCTATAATAAACTCTTATTCGTTACAGCCTACGTCAAACGATTCATTTATAATACTCGTCACAAAAAAGCGGATAGACTCACCGGCCCTATTCAGGTATCTGAATTCCAACAGGCTTTGTTCGCACTGGTGCGGATGGTTCAACAAGAAGTCTATTCGGAAGAATTATCAAGACTACGATCCAACAAATTTCTATCCAAACACAACAAACTCAGCCAGCTATCACCGTTTCTCGACGATGAGGGGCTCATGAGAGTTAAAGGCAGACTTAAGAATGCTTTGCAGCTCTCCATGTCTCAACGCACACCAATAATCCTTCCAAAGGCCCACCACCTGACGATTTTGGTTATAAGGAACGCTCATCACAACACCTTACATGGCGGTGTGCAACTAACTTTATCTACAATTCATCAAGTTTTCTGGATCGTCAACGGTAAACAGGCAGTAAAAAGGATTCTGCGACAGTGTGTAACCTGTTTCAAACACCGGCCGTCACCATCAAGCCAACTGATGGGAGATTTACCAGCGCACCGTGTCAATCCGCCCAAACGGGCGTTCGAAGCAATTGGAGTTGATTACACTGGTGCGATTGAGATAAAGTCATCCAGATTTAGAGGTCACACTTGCTATAAAGCATACATTGCAGTTTTCATTTGCTTAGCGAGCAAAGCGATTCATTTGGAAGCAGTCACGGGAATGTCGGCACAGCATTTTCTGTGGGCGCTGCAGCGCTTTATCGGACGTAGGGGTTTTTGTCAACATCTATACAGCGACTGTGGAACCAACTTTATCTCATCCGACAAGTCTCTAAAGCTGTGGACCAATGAATTCTATAAAGGAATTGAAGAGACAGTAGTTCCTGAACTTACTCGTCGGAACATCCAGTGGCATTTCAATCCTCCACATAGTCCAAACTTTGGAGGACTCTGGGAATCCAACGTAAAGGCTGTTAAAACCCATCTTTATCGATCGTTTAATGGGATTCGAATGACGTACGAGCAACTGTCTACCATTCTTGTCCAGATAGAAGCGTGCTTGAACTCTCGGCCATTATGCCCCTTAACGTCTGACTTAGATGATTTGCAAGCTCTCACCCCTGCACATTTTTTAATCGGGGATTCGATGATGTCACTCCCTGAGCCTAGTCTTAAGGATTCTTCATTAAACACAGAGTTCCTGAATGGTCAAAGGATGTTTCGCCTCTTTTGGAGAAAATGGAGTGCAGATTGTCTATCTCATCTGCAGGCGCGCCCCAAGTGGCGCCACGAAACTGACAATCTTCAGCGCAACGACATGATCATCATCAAGGATGATCGAACTGGTCCTTCTGACTGGAAATTAGGGCGAATCATCGACTTACATCCTGGGGCCGATGGGCTCGTTCGAGTAGCTACAATTAAGACCTCAACGGGTATTTACAAGAGGTCTGTGTCAAAGATTTGTCGTTTGCACTTGCCAAGATTTACTGAAGAGTCTAGCCCAAGTACACAACCCATGCACCTTTGAATATACCCGCATTCACTCCATAACACACTTTAACCTTTTCAGAGTTAAGCATGGTCTAAGGCTTTGAATACTGGGTCCAGTATTGGGGGCGGCATGAACGGGTGTTTCTGTCGATTAGGAGAAGCCAGACAGCTGTTTTCTGGCGACTCTGAGAAGCAGTGGACAACAGCAGTTTTAACAGCGAATGTTAGATTTCTGCTGCTAATGTTAGCAGCACTACACTACGAAGAAGACATAAGGAGAAGCTGGTCGCGTTTATAACCGAGCTTTTATATTTCCTAATTTGTAAATCAAAGTTAGCAATTAAGTCAAAGATTGAAAGTATACAAATGAATTACAACTGGTGAAGTTCAACATATTTCTGAGTTTTTATTACAAAGTGTGTGAAAGACCCCCAGAGTAGACTTCTGCTCAACTTTGACGATCGGGTGCGAATCGTCACAACAAAAAGCTTATGCTGAAACTTTCGCATCTCGTTGTAAAATGGAATTATGCTGACCGATGCAATTTGATTGAAAATCGGAACGCAATATGATCTGAACTTAGAACGCTATACAGTGAGCTTCGAACGAAAGAATTTTGGCCTCGAACGGAAGCTTGTGTTTACTTTACGATTGGTTTATTTATCTTAGCAGGACGGTCAAGCGCGGCCCTCGAAGTTAATGGAAAAATATGTCTTCGTTAATAGGTTTCTCAAGTTCTGGCCGTTGTTTTTTGGTTACAAATATATTTTTGTATTTAATAATAGGTAAAGAAATCAAATATATAATGATTAAAACTAATAATATAAAGTATAAAGATTTTTTGGTATTATTAATTTTAATGAATGGATTTAAAATGTTTATATTGTTCAAAGTGAGTTCTAAGTTATTTAATAATATATAATCGGATATTTCATAATTTTTGAAGTGATTCGAAGTTAAGAAGTTAAGAATTTTGTTTTCTAAATTGGTATATGAAACGTTATTTATTGTAATTGTACCATTAAATATAATTAAGAATGATCCGCTTAACTCGGAGTTGTTGACAATATAGTTACCATATATTAAAATGGCACCATCTTGGATAATGTTAATTTTTTTTTTTACAAATTGATTTCTTATTGTTTAATAATCAGGTAAAACAAGTTTTTTTAAACTTAAAGTGCAATAATGTAGACGTTTCCTTAAATGTATTTGCGCATTTTGCGATTTGATTACTTATTAATAAATTTCCATTGGATTGGGAAATGGTTCGGGCGTTAAATATCTCGCATCTGATTTTTATTATTTGGTATTTTATTTAAATTATAAAAAGTTCTTTATGTGGTGCTATTTTGAACACCGAGATATCCATTAAGTCAGCGATACTTACTGGCTTTTGTTCGTGTTTTAATATTTCATGAACATCTTCATTATTTAAAATTTTTGTATTTAGGTTAGGTTAGGTTAGGGCGGCTGTCGGACTATAGTCCGACACACTTAGACCTCAATGGGTCCGTTGTGATACCCCATGATCTCGTTCCTTCCTTCTCTAGGGTCCCGTTTCTTGTAGTTTCAGCTTGTGTTAAGCTGATCAGCATGTCTTCCACCCGGAAGATTTAATAAAGGCACTTATGCTTTGGAGATTAATCTCCGATATTTCGGTAAGATCGTCGATGAAGGGGCTTCCTAAGTGTTTCAGTCTGAGTCTGCATAGGGCTGGGCAGAAGCAGAGAAGGTGTTCTACCGTTTCCACTTCTGCCTCATCCCTACAGCTTCTGCAGAAATCATTTTGCGGGGCTTTTAACCTGCCGGCATGCGCGCCAACAAGCCAGTGGCCTGTAAGAGCTCGGATCAGCATGCCGCACTCTGTGCGGCTGAGTTTCAGTAACTCCGAGGTTTTTTTGTTGTTTATCACAGGCCATGTCTGGTGAGAGATGTGACACTGTGGTGCGTTTTGCCAATGGGTGTTGGCTAGTGTGTTGAAGTGGTTTTTTATGTTTAGCTTGCAAGTAGCCATGGGCATACCGACATTTTCCTCTCCTGATAGGAGAGGCTTGGTGGTGCCCTGCCTGGCTAATTCGTCCGCTATGCAGTTGCCTACGATGTCCCGGTGACCCGGAACCCATATTAGGCTGATAGTAAACTGATTTGCCATCTCGTGGAGAGATCTGCGACAGTCTGCTATTGTACGAGTGTTGGTGTTTGTCGAGTAGATCGACTTAATAGCCGCTTGGCTGTCACTATATATGATTAGGTGTCCTCTCTGGAGGCTAAGGTTAGTAGTAGGGAAAGACGGGTTCTGGGGACAATTATCATATTAATGGTGTCTTCAGTTCAATAGAAATTCTCACATCAATAAGACCAGTTTTCACTGATTCGTTTTGATATGAAAGATCAACGACAATAATAGGGGCCTTCAATTTAAATTCATTTGGGGTCAAAAATGGTTGTGACTCACGATTATAGTAACTAGATTGAAATCTTGAATACATTTCATATAGGTGAGCATACTGATTCTTACTAAAATCAACATTCAGATTATCATACGGATATGACTCAGAATTCAAGTGAACTTTCAAGTTTGATAAGATATTTGTGATAAGTTCTCCATTAAGTGTAAATCCAATTATGGCAAATCTTGGTTTTTCGCGGTTAGCCGACAATTTCACATTCCAGCTGTGTTGACTTCCATACCCCAATTTGGGGTTAACATATGAATCCCAACTCCGGAATGCGATTGGTAGGTTTACACCACTTTTAATAATATCGTACATCTTAATTTTTGCAAAATCGCTCGGAGTTACATGGGGAATTTTCCAGGTTATATTCGTCATTTCCAACTTAAAAGTTTGTTCATTTCTGGTTTGTTCAAACACATCACCAAGATTCTTAGTTAGCATCAACACTAGTTCGTGTTTACAATTTAACAAAACTTTTTTATAATCCTCAGCAAATCCCAATAAATTTTTTAATGGTACAGAAAAGTTAAAGTGGGGTCCCGTAGAAATTTCGTCCCCACTGCTCCATCCGGAATTTAATAGATTTTGACTTTGAAGATTATCCAGAGATATATAATTTTTTAGGGTTGTAGTCATACCGACAAATCGTGTTTTATCAATCTCACATCCATTTATTTCGTACTTAATTTCAACCAAAAAGTAAGCCATACAATTATTTTTAAAAAAAGTGGTAACATTATCAGTTGTAGGTCCATTCGGTGAATCTTTTCTAATAATTCCTTGAAAATTAAGGTAACTTTCGTGAGGAAGCACATACAAGTCTTGATTTTGAATAGTAATTCGAATTTCATCGTTTGGTTTAAATGTTTGATTATACGATGAATAAGTATGAAACTCTTTCTTCGAAATACTCTCATCTGAGTAAACCTTTTCTCGAACATTTAAAATTTCGCTCATTGTTTTCCTTTCCACCTTTTATATTATACTCGAAGCTTCAAGCCTAACGACTTTAAAAATAGTTTATTTTTCAAAGTAAGTGAGCTTCTTTTTACTGTCGATCCTCTTTCCATAGCTTTACAATTAGTAATGCTTGGCTGAGGACTTAAACTACGTCTTTTATTATAAATAATCATTCTATTAACCGAATGTGCATGCGAATAGAAACGTTTTCACCACGTAAATTCACCAAATCACCGTTTTGATCAACTATGCGTATAGATAGTGTGCTTATTTCGTCACAGTTGATTGGTAAATAAATTAGGTTATGTGGTGTCACTGTCATTTTAAACCCAGGCGGAACATTAATACCAAACTCATGTAATATATGATTCGGTTTATTATCTACATATGAACCGCTGATTATATTACATTCCAAACGAATTGTATTAGTTTTTAATATGTTCACGGTCTGATCTGATCGATAGGTTTTTGTAGGATGTGGCTCTAGTACTTTTGGATGGAAACCAAACACTTGTCCAACCGATCTTTCCTTATTAAAGTAAACTGACTCTCGCATGGTAGTTATTTCAACTTGAAGTGTATTGTTATTAGTTTGAATTTTAAATGTATTTCCAAGGTTATAGTCTTTTAGTTTATTGTAAATGAAATCGGTGATATCATTCAATTCATATGATCCAGTTGGAATTGTAATAACATTGTCACCGATGTGAAAGAGATTATTGCTTTCATCAATATTTGGAATCGAAATTTACATATTAAAGTCGATAAGTGCGCACTCATATCGACCATTCAATTGGATAGGTGGAAAAAAGTTTGTATTTATAATGGAACTATTTCCATCCAAGGATAATGCAAGTGATCTAGAGTTGTTGAAATCTCTTGATAAGCTGTGGGATTGTAGTAGTTAACCCAGCTTTATATTGATATCACTCCCTAAATCATAATAAATTGATCAAGTGCTTTTCTGTATCTTCCATTATTCATTTCGTTATCTTTGCTAGTTAATAAGAATTCGTGCTTACCCTCCTAAAAGTTCTGACAAATATGGTCCCATTATATATGCCGCATATATATATTATCTTGCTTAAACATTATAATAAAGTTGTCATTGTCACGAATCAAATGTTTCGGTATATGACTATATGTTTGACATTAATAAGAAGTCGATATTTTTATGTCGACCCATACAAAAATAAGATCTTATGCTATTTTGTTTTCAACAAGCTACGTCATCGAATATCATAATGGAATTGTTTTTGGCTTTACTGTACACCGTCATTATGGAAGAATATGTGATATCCACTTCCTTTAATCGGCACTATGTCGTGGCGCTAGATTTTTCTCGTTTCCATCGTTAATATTTCTAACTACAATTTTTTAATTTTGGCTTACTATACGCACCTTTCAAACTACTGTACCTTATTCAATGAGAAATCTTTGATGATTAAACATCAATAGAATGGGGAAACGTTTTTATAATCGCTTCAGTCGTATTTTTAACTGTTAACACGGTGGTGTTATTGTCGATAAGCAGATAAATACATTACCGATTGAAGATCATATTCCGGAAAATAATTTACAGTAAACGCTTGGATTGCAGTGATCAAGGAATAAACTCATTGGATGAAGCTTGCAAAGAGCACGATAGTACGACATAGGGCAGACTCCATATTGATTGACAAAGCCTGGTCGCGTGTCAAGGCACCAGATAACAGTCTTGGTGAAAAAACAGCAGCATACTTTGTAATGAATATATATAATATATTATAATGAATAAAACGGAAAAGAAAGAAAGAAAAAAGATAATGAAAAAAAAATTTAGATGAACCCTATCGACTGTTATTAATGTTGCAAAAAAATTTAATGCTAACAGTGTTTCATTTAAAAAACACAAACCATTAGACATTATGAGGGCAATTAAAGTTCCACGTTAATCAATTCATCAATCAATGGGTTCTAAGAAAAATGTTAAAGGACCTCGTGTAATTAATGTACCCAAAATTGGAGGTTTTCTACTAATCGTGCCGATCTTGACAGCCCTCAGCGCTCTTTGTAGTTTAGCAAGTGGTAGTGCAGCAATTGCAAAAACAATTAAAAATGCGAGAATGCCTAAGGAAGATATGGAGGAGAAAAAACGTCACAACAGGAAAATTGAAAGTGTTGCTGTAGGAGAAGGATTATATCTCAAGCCCTATAGAAAGGGTTATGGTTTCTTTCTTAAGCCCTATAGTAAGGGGAAAGGAATTAAGAAGCGAAAAAACTAATTTCTCTGCTACCCAATAGACCACTATCAAATATCGACATTATACATTTTGCTAGGAAATATATCCCACATTTTAGAGGGGTGTTTATGAGAGATCTACTCCCAGAAGCACCAAAAAGTAGGGAGTGTGGTATAGTAAACTTAGATAATTCACGATCAAGTGGTACACATTGGGTTGCATATAATAAAAATAAAAATAATATACATTATTTCGATAGTTTTGGAAATCTTCAGCCACCTAGAGAAGTTGTGAAATACTTGGGACATAGAATACAATACAACTACGATAGAGTTCAAGACTTTGATACATACAACTGTGGACACCTGTGCCCCGCTTTTCTACTTTCTTTCGTAGAAGATGTGGAGTCAAAACCGGTATATTTAAATGGTTAATTTACATTTGGGGGGTTGAAAATCAATGTATGGGTACGTGTATGTGTGAACTCTGTATAGTATAAAAAGTGGACCTGCACGCGTTCAAATTCACAGTCTAAGTTTTTACTTCACTTTGAACGTCATCTAGAGGACAAGAACTTTTAATCGTTCTTAACAAAAAAAAAAAAAAAATAAAAAACCTATAACTGCTCGTAACAGCTCAAAACAGCTGGTGACTAGCTTATAACAACTAGTAAACAACTAGTTAACAGCTACTAAACAGATAATAACCATCTAATAACGGCTATTAATCAGATAAAACAAGTAAAATGCAACTATGAAACAAGTACTGAACAACTGCTAAACAGGTAGTAAACATCAAAATACAGCTAAAAACAACGTGGAACAACTGTACCAAGTCCAAAAACCTCAACAACCATCATGAATCAGGAAAACCAGATGAACATTGTAGTTAAAGAGTTTAATAAATGTAATAAAAAGACACTGCTATCGAAGACAAGGATGCCTGAAAATGTAAGATTCCCGATCCTCAAGGCGGAGCGCAAAACAACAAAGGTTGGAGAATCTATTGCTCTCGAGTTGGAGGAGCACATTCTGTACATGCCGGAAAGGTACACCTCTCTTCAAGATGATATCATCAATGAAATGGTTGATGGAAAATTTAATATTTATAAAAGTAATGACAATTTGTATTTAGAAATAAGTCAGTAATCATTAAAAAGATTGAGATTTTAAGAATATAACAATAAATACACTTTTTTAAATATAATGAAGAAAATGTATCGAATCTTTTTTTTATTCGGAAATGGTATATAAATATTACAGATTTTGGCGTTCCCTAAACAGTATTTGTTTAGTAACTGAGGAGTGACTACATGAATTTCGGAAATTTTAAATCTTTCACCTATAAAGTTTGAAAAATATACTACAATGAACATTTTGTCACAGTTAACCAAAGCTAGATTTGCTTTGAAGCGAAAATTCGATGATCTCAAACAAGTCAAAAATCATACGAATTTACAATTGGAGGAAACTTTTAAACCTATTACTGAACCCTTACAAAAGATTTCTAATGTAAAAGATAGTATAAAAGTAAAGCGTGAAACGAAGCAAATTAAAAAATACGATGGTGATGAGAGAGAGCTTGACGATTTCTACTTTACAACTAATGAGAAAGATCCGCAGTCTAATCGAAACATAACTCCACCAAGGTCTTTCGATGATAGTGATTCCTATAATCAATTATTTTCACAAACGAATATAGAGGAAGATATAGAAGAAGAGAAAAAGGAGACGGAAAAGAGTGAAGAAGAAGGGACAACACCTTTACCAATGTATACAGGAGAGGCCGATATGGGTGTGGATGCAGAGCTAGAAGATAATAACTCTAGTTCTAATTATGATTTTAATATCAGTAATTTGACCAGAGGAAATGTGTTGGATAAGGGTTGTGGACCTAAAAGAAGCGCAAACAATTCATTAATTTTGGGAGATAAAGAATTAAAAATTAAAGATAATAAAATAACATTTTTTAGTGGAATGAGTTGTGATCTGAATCCTGGTCTGTACTCTCTAATTTTTCTAAGTAAACCTGAAAACTATGATGATCAAGACTTGATAATGTATAAAAAAATTATTTTAGAAACGAATATACATAGAGTAGGCTTTAAACCTAATAAGAGAATCAAGGGTACACGAGCATACAAATATAGCCATATTATTAAGAAGTTGATAGACAAAGATTTCAGTCCTACAACGTCTACTCCACTTCGCTCAAAAACAGGTTTCGGTTACATGACTCTTCAGAAATCAAATCCAAACTATGTTTATTGGAATGATGTAAATGAGTTAGTCGAACGATTGGAAATTTTAGTAGCATCAAAAGGAGCGGGTAACACCCGCCACAACAACGAAATTTTTTCAATATTAGAGGAATTGCGTGAAGAAAGGATTATATATTAATGGGTATAAATAGGAAGGACAAATACGTTTTACATTTATAAACATCATGTCTGTCGACAAGTTTGGACATTTTTCTGTTGATAAGGAACGATCAGAAAATTTGAAAAGACGTGTTAATTCTACTGAGGGATTATTCATCGATGAGGACGGTAATCTAAATGCTCAAAATAAACGTATCAAAAACGGATCTAAGCCTTTAGACAACAATGACCTAGCAACGAAACAATATACAGATGAGATCCTCGGAAAGTTGGGAGAAGATTTAAGAAAAATTATAACTCAAAATGTTAATCGTCGACTCACAAAAATTTCAAGCTTAGAAAATAAAATTGAATTGAATAATAAGAGGGCAGACAGCGCTGACCAAATTTTTGCCAAAATTCTGGAAAAGATTAAAATCATTGAGGACTATATATTTAAATATGTAACAAAACCGATATCATTACCGAAAAAATCCACAATTGAGTTAGAAGGTGTCGCTTTTCAGCCCATTAGAAGAATATGATTAAGCGAGAAATCGTAAATGAGTTGCACGGACCATCTCGAAAAAACTTTCAACGAAGACGAGTGATTACAAGGGGTATAAACGATCTGTGGCAAGCAGATTTGGTTGAAATGGGAGCCTTTTCAAAATCTAATGATGGGTACCGATACTTGTTGACTGTTATAGACACGTTTTCGAAATATGCTTGGGGTGAGGCACTAAAATCAAAAAATGCAAATGATGTTTCCCAAGCCATGGAGAGAATATTTAAATCGGGTCATGTAACACCAAGAAACCTCCAAACTGATGATGGCACTGAATTCTTTAATTCCAAATTTAAGGTATTAATGAAAAGTTATAGGATAAATCATTATTCAACCTTCAGTACTCTAAAAGCATCAATAGTTGAACGTTTCAATAGAACTCTTAAAGAGGTAATGTGGCGTGAGTTTAGTTTCAATGGAAAATATAAGTGGATAGATATGTATAAACATTTAATTAATAAATATAATAATAGAGTGCATAGAACAATAAAAATGAATCCAAGTAAAGTCAATTCTTCCAATGAAAAAAAAATATTACAATCATCGTATAATCACCTAAAAATATTTGTTGCAAGTAAATTCCGTAAGGGGGACCACGTTCGTATCAGTAAATATAAACCCTGATAAACAACAATAAACAACTGAAAAAAACATGATTTCCCCAACCATACCTAGTTGAAAAAATTGTAAGGCGAAAAGGAAATAAAGTTGTAGTATAATAAATGATTTATTTAATTAATTTTTATTTGTAAATTATTTTTTATTTACATATTTATCTTATCTTATATTAAGTTTAATATTAATATTTTTGTACAATGTTTTAAACTAAAATTAAATATAATAAAATACTTTTTACAAGCTCAAAATAATTTTCAATTATATTTTCCAAAGTCTTGATCATAATAAAACATCTCCAATTCAACTGATTTATAAAATAGTTCTTTTTCAATATGTTAATTTTGAAATTTAAGGCTATCTAATGATTCTCCATCGTTCACATAATTATTTTGTATCATCTCACCCAAGCAAAATGAATTTGATTCTAGCCATTCAACATTTTCTAAAATATCTTTTTCAATTAATCTCTGATGTTTTATTGATGTCGTACCATGGTCTTCATTACTTAACTCTAAAAATTGTGTTTCATTAACATTACGTTTTCTTTTGTTATCTTTGCCACAAAGAATTTTTTTATTTACTTTAACTGTAGTTATTTTATGTGCTTTTGATCTAAACATTGTTATATTACCATATAGTGAGGCCCCAGTTAATAAAACGTTTTTATAGTCTTCAATTGTAAGATTTCGTGAACTCACTCCCTTTGCTTTATTATGTGAAGATTTAACTTGATCTATTCTATAACAATAAACATTTGAGCACAGACCTACAAATTCTGTCATGAGTTTACCGTCAAGCTCATCTTTAAAAAAACCTAAACTTTTTTTGTTAACTCTTTTAAAGTTATATAGATTAATTCTTTCATCTGAATAGTCCGATGTATAAAATTTTGCTTCAAGATCATTACGAATATCTTTATAAAAATCTTCAGTTTTTATTGTATAGATAAATGAATCAGTATCCATATAATTTAAGATTAACTTTTCCTGAAACTTTGGCTTCATATATTGATAGTGAAAATCATACATTTTCCATTTCGATAAGTCTAATACTGCAAATCCTAAATACATTGGCTTATTAAATAGAACGGACAATCTTTTCATTTGAATTGCATAGAAATTATCATTAATTTTAGTTGCACTATGAAAATTGGATTTTGAAATTAAAGTTTTGGCACAATGTGCTTTTCGTCCAGTCTTGGAGTTATCCGGAGCTTCCCATGAACTAATAAGCTTAATATCGACCCTGCGCTCGGGATCTTCCATTGTTTTTCCGTAAACAGAATTATTCATTAATTTTAAAAAATCTTTTTCAAATTTATTTTTTGCATTTTGCCTATGTAAAGTATTTAGATCAATGTAATTCTTTAACCAAGGCTTTTGTAAAAACTGAACACCTCTATGGATCTTTTTCAATACTAACCCATTTTGTATACATTGTTGCAAATTCCGATAATGTATTACATAATTTTTCTTATTTCCCAGGTCAGCAATTAATTTTTGTACCTTATCCTCTTTTGAGCCCAGACAATTTGACGGACAAAATGGAAGATCATTATGAAGATCATGTAAACGGTATGGATATATTAAGTCCACTTCCAAAAAATAACCGTATTTGCTATCGATTGGAATATTATTAATATCAAAATTGTCTATGTCTGTGGTAGACATCCACTTAAAATGTTTATATGGTAAAGGTTGTGACATTGCCCAACCATACAAGTTATTCGCATCTACATACATTAAAAATTAAGACTCCTTCGAGGAATCATAATCTGACAAATATTTGTTATTTGCTTTTGTATATCTATGACAACATTGAACTAAACCACCTTGAATGCTACTTTGAATAAATCTATACATATCTATTTCTGTCATCAATTCAAGTGGAACATTTGTAGATTTCAACATTGCCTCCCAAGATAGACCTGGTGTCGTAAAATACTGAGCTGGGTCAAGTGAATAAATTTGCATACAAATTTTTCGGAAGTTTTCAAAAATGTCGGTTAAAAGAAATACATCAGTTTTTAAATATAATTCTAAATAATCTTTAAGAGTGGAACAAGAGAAATGCGACCAAACTTTAAGAGCTTGATCATAATCTTCCTGAGAGCATTCCCTTTCCGTTAAATTACTATATTGGGTGGGCAAGAAAGTCATGTCGTTTTTTTTAGTAATCGTTTTTAATCTAATTTATTTACGACTAATCGAGCACCAGGGTCACACTTTTTAGTATCGTTTTAAAGCTTATTGTCTTAGGTACTATCGACGAAAATTTGGTAATTATTCGATAACATTTGTGGAAGCTATAGCAAATTAAACATGGAGGACCAAAGTGAGCATTTTCGGCATATTTTGCTTTTTTACTTCCGAAAAGGAAAAAAAGCGGTCGAAGCTCGCGAAAAATTGTGCGAAGTGTATGGTAAAGATGCCATGAGTGATCGCCAATGTCAGCGCTGGTTTGCCAAATTCAGGCTTGGAGATTTTGGAGTTAAAGACGCCCCACGTTCTGGTCGACCATCGGCCGTTTTTGACGAACAAATTCAGGCTTTGCTGGATGAAAACCGGCGCTATTCAACGCGGGAGATGTCAGAGAAGCTCAGTGTGTCGCATACAACGGTTGAAAACCATTTGAAGAAACTTGGCTACGTAAGCAAGCTCGATGTTTGGGTTCCGCATAACTTAAAGGAAATTCACCTAACTAAGCGTATCAACATCTGCTATTCTCTGCTGCAACGGATTAAAAACGATCCTTTTTTGAAGCGGATCATTACTGGCGACGAAAAGTGGGTTGTTTACAATAATGTCCAACGAAAAAGATCATGGAGCAAGAAAGATGAGCCAGCCCAAGCCACATCAAAGGCCGATATCCATCAGAGGAAAGTTATGCTGTCTGTTTGGTGGAATTGGAAGGGTGTAGTGCACTTTGAGCTGCTGGGACGGAATGAAACCATCAATTCAGATGTGTACTGTCGCCAGCTATCCAATTTGGCGGAAAAAATTAAAGAAAAGGAGCCGGCACTAGCTAATCGCAAGGGTATAGTCTTTCACCATGACAACGCTAGGCCCCACACATCTTTGGTCACTCGGCAAAAATTAACGGAGCTGAATTGGGAAGTGCTACCACATCCACCTTATAGTCCGGACTTAGCACCTTCAGATTACCATTTGTTTCGCTCTCTTCAAAACTCTTTGAATGGTAAAAACTTTGATTCAGATGAGGCTGTCGAAAACCACTTGTCTCGATTCTTTGCTGGAAAAGACCAAAAGTTCTTCGAGCGCGGAATTATGCAGCTGCCCGAGAGATGGTCATTAGTGGTCGAACAAAACGGCCAATACATAATTGATTAATTATAAGTCCTGATATAAATAAATCATCTTTGAAAATATTGAAAAAAAACGACATGACTTTCTTGCCAACCCAATAGAATGCTTCCCTTGGTGGGAGGGAAGTTTCCTCGAGTCTACTAGCGGAATCTAAATATTCATAGGGAAATATACCCTTCTTACGCATTGGTCGAAATTCTATATCATTACTGAAAAACGATTTTACAGTGTTCAATTGATCGTCAACTGAATTAGAAGCTAGGGTATCTAAACTTGATGGCATAAATCTATATGTATCGAGAAAACGAATTTCAAAACTATTTCCACTTAAACTTTTTATTTTCTTTGAGACAGAAATATAGTTTTCCTTATTTATTGGTATTACGGAAATTTCACCGGGAATCTTTCCCAACTCTTGAATAAACAAATGACAGTCGTATTTCGAAAAATTATGAAAAAATACTTGTGTGAATTTGTTAACTTTATAATCCAAGTTACACTTAGAGTGGGCTGCACCTCTAAAGCGACCTGTGAAATGACAATGATCTCTAACCCTATCAGTGCCTAAATCTTTCTGACAAATAGAACAATTCAATGAATTATCAAATATTTTCTGGTCATCCAAAGTCATTCTCATAGGAACTATTTTATTTAAGTAGTCATCACTCAATTTAGTTAAATTTTTTATCAATGAATCTACAAAACTTACTCCCGAATTTTTTCCTGTTTCTAAAACAAATTTATCTAGTCTAGAATCAAAAGCACACTTTATATAATACGCATATGATATTGGAATATGTTCATTAATATTAATAATATTGGGGCTCACTTCAAGATTTTTCGGTTCCAGAATGCATTCAAAATCCGCGTAGACAACGAATGGAACTTGAAGCTGATGTTGAACCTGGGTAAATTCCAATGTTTTATTCTGGGGGTGTGGCATCTTTGAGACCTTTTTACTGCATAGCGTTTTGTGTTTCAATGCAGCTTCCTCAGTTTTGGAAAAATTTAAACACACATTGCAGAAATATTGCGCCCTCTTCTGATTTCCTCTCTGAGCAGTCATTAGTCTTTGAAAGAGAAATATATACAAATTATTTAATTGCTTAAAAGAGATAAAAATGAATAAAAGAATTTACCTTGAAATATTTTTAATGTACATGTAATGTCAATTTCCACCTTCTTCCAAAAAGATCATATTGATATGAAGAGGCTTTTCCACTTCCGATTGAAAAAGTGGTCCAATTATTTCCCTTTCCCTTCATATGAGTATTCTTCTTTAAAAAATTTTTTATACATTTTATTTCAAGGGGGAAAGTCAACCCTGTGAAATCCAATATTATTTCATCACTTATACGAATTATCTCCAGCGATATATCAATATTATAAGCCGAACATCTTTGCGGCCTGTTAACAATTTTCAAGGCAGAAATCAAAGCCCATTTAAAACAATAGTGATCATTTTCGTTACAAACGTTAACTATTCCTTTTTTCGTTAAAAGGAAACGCGGTAGTGGTATGAAAGATGAACCAGCCATCGGTGTATAATGATTCACATTCATTTCCAAGCGAAATAATTTTATAAGAGACCATCCACTGTCTCTCTCTTGAAATTTTTGAGTTTTAGAAATTATTTCCGTGGTATGTTCATGAAAGATACATCTTTATTCATGATCGTCATTTTACTTTGAAAACTTTTCATTTAAATTTCTTCAAATACATCATTAAGTATATACTCTGCAAACAGTTCAAAGATTACTTTTGCTGAAGTATAACTTTCTAATAGAATGCTGAGATGAGGTAGCAGTGACAATCCAGCTTCACTCAAGAAACTCTCAGGTAAGATCAAGTCCTATCCATCGTTTACATACATGTAATGCAGTATTCTTCCCTTGAATCCCTCATAAATTTTTTTGACTCTTCCGTCAAGGGGTTCAATTGCAATTCGCTTATGCAGCTCCGAACGGACATGGTTTGCCCACTTATTCTTTTGCAATAAACACTTGCAGGATTGACAATACTGATTTTGGTTATTCCTTTTATTTTATTCTTATAGTTTAAATTTTTTTTCACGATCACTTTTTCACTTTTACTTAAGTTGTGTTTGACGTAGCAGAGTATCCCACTTCAAGACTATTTTTGGAAGACTAACTATTGTCCTCGATCATTTATAGTGTTTGAAGTGGGCGTGAACGATAATATTATTTATTTATTATAAAATATAATATTGAAGATGAGAGGTGCATACTTAAGATTTTTTTAAATTCAAAAACTTAGGTAATTCTAGTAGGTTACATCGACTATTCATTGGTTAGAAGAGATGAGAAGTATTGATTTTGAAAAAGATACAAGTGTAACCAATAGGACACCATCAAATCGATAAAGGAGACCCAAAATCATAGAATAAAGGAGAGTGTTGGTTAGAAGAGGTCGCACATACTTTGCTACCGGTGGGAAAGGAAAGATCTTGTCAATTTATACACACAATCATACTCAGGTAGCCAATAAAGGATAGTTTGGTAAAAATCATTTCGACTTTGGGAAAAATCAAAGATTTTCTTTTGGTGAATTTCGAAAATGCGCATCTTGGGGTAAAAGAAGAACATGAAAACCTATATTAAATTTTTTTATAAATTGTGTAATTATATTTGAAAATTTACATACTTACTCGCCCTCCCACAATACCCTCTTGCCCCTTATGCAACATCGAAATAAGAACACCTCGACACATCCTAATAGGATGTTCCCATCTCGATTCCATAA
The DNA here is from genome assembly GCF_043229965.1 of Drosophila suzukii. Classification (NCBI taxonomy): domain Eukaryota; kingdom Metazoa; phylum Arthropoda; class Insecta; order Diptera; family Drosophilidae; genus Drosophila; species Drosophila suzukii. The sequence goes on along the minus strand of NC_092082.1, from coordinate 32,724,682 downwards.
GATCGTCTCTCTTCACTTCCACAAACCCCTTACAATCCATATTTATACCCAGCGCACCACAAATAAAAAAATTATAAAATTCCTTAGCTCTAATAATATAACTAGTGAAATTTAATAAGCTTGTAAACGTATAGATAAATGAAGTTATGAAATTAATATTGAAATTTGTTATCTAGTTTTTAAGCTTAAGGCCACGTAGCTATAGCTTAATTTTAAGTTCGCCTGTAAATTTTACATTATAGTCGAATATTTTTATAATAATATTTGAAAATGTAAGACAAGATTATAGACTTAGATAGACACAATGCATTCAGTTAAAATAAGTAATATTCTGAACGTTTTTACTGAATTCTGTTCAATGCATACTATGTACGGCTCCAGTTCATACAATCATGTATGGAAATCATATGAACACCTGCAATTATGCAGCCACCGAGGGAGTTGATACTTGTGTATGCCATCGAATTTCGGATTACAAAAAGGAAGTACTCAACATTATGAATAAAAATTATAATCTAGAAAAAAGAATGACAAAGATTAAATAACGTAAAAAAAATTTTTGCAATACCAAAATAAATTAACATTATTATGCTACAAAATAGACTTTTGACTTTTTATTTTGAGTTAAAATTACAGGTACGAAGAATGGAAAATATTTCCTTGACTGAGATATGTCGGCTACTTGCGAGTTGTTGCGCGGTCGTGATTTCAACCCCTATTATGGGTACGTATTAGAGCTAGCAGTTAGCCGTGAGGTCGTTGGCGTGAGGCCCATGATCTTGTCAATGAGCGTGCTCCTTCTGTGTTGTGCATGTGTCTCTTTTATTGCGGTCAGGTAATTGACAGGTGCGCACGTTCGGGTAGCTCTTGCTTGAATCCCTTTTATGACATGTTTATGACCCATTTGCGGAAAGGAGAAAATCTTAAGCAATTTACCAGTTAAACGTTCTGGGGCGGAAACAAAAATGTGTATTTGAATATATTCCACATCTGAGAATCATTAGCTTGTGAGATTTATTTCTAAATTAGTTTTACAATCATAGGAAACATTATTCCCCAACATGATCGGACATGTTCCTCTAAGATAACCATCTTTGAATACTTTGGGTGTGCGACCTTTCTCACACGTGCACAGCAACACCTGTGATAATGAGGCAAAAGGGTACGTGATCACACCTTTCTCCAACATGATCAGATATGTTCCTCTAAGATAACAACCTTTGGATACTATGGTTGTGCGACCTTTCTCACGTGCACCTTTCTCACCTGACTATTAATTTCACATAATGAGGGGAAGGATACATGATCAATATTGTCACATGGGGATGTGGGGCGATGGGGGCAATCTCCTCTGAGATATCAACCTTTGCCATTAATATGCTAATTGTCCCGGAATCCACGTTTCTATACTACTTAAGGCCAAGAAGACTAATAATTCCCCTGTACCAGTGGTATTAAAAAAGGGTTAAAGTGAAGATGGAACTCCAAAGCTCAGACTCGTAGTAGATTATAAAAAACTTAATGAAAATACTATACCTTATAGGTATCCAATGCAGGACCCTTCTCTGATATTATCAAATCTTGAAAAAGCCAAATACTTTTCAACAATTGACTTGGAATCTGGATTTCATCAGATTCTCCTGAATGAACCAGACATACAGAAAATCTAATTTTCAGTAAACAATGGGAAAATCGAATTCCTAAGAATGCCTTTCGGTTTGACAAACGCTCCTAGAATACTCCAACGAGCGATGGATGCTATTTTGAGAGAACATGTGGGCAAAACATGTGATGTTTATATGGATGAAATTATTATATTTTCAAAAACAATTGAACAACATTACAGAGGTTTAATTGTCATAATAAGAATTTGGCTGATCGCAAATATGAAAATTTCGATTGAAAAATCAAAGTTCTTTAAGTTAGAAACAAACTTTCTCGGTTACGTTGATTCTCACAATGTGATCCAAAACCGATCCCGAAAAAATTTCTACAATTGTAAAATATCCGATCCCTAAAAATAATCGAGAGCTTAGAAGCTTTCTAGGCCTTACAGGATATTACAGAAAATGTGTGCAAAATAACGCAAAGATAGCTAAATCTTTAACAAAATATTCAGTATATCTAGTATAGTTAGCAGAAAGATATTGAACAACCAGTGAGATTAAAAGGCAAATTTTAATTTGTGGTGAAATTGCCGACGCGCACATACATATGCATGTGCAAGAATTTGAGACTTCTGGGGACAAGACAGAAGGCGTCTAATTGGCGATCGAGAAAAGAAGAGTGTTCGTTGCTTGTGTAGCTCCGTGAAAAAAGTTTGCTTGTGTAGCAAAGCTAAACGCATACAGAAGGCATCAAATTGGTGATAGAAAAAAGAAGAGTGTTCGTTGCTTGTGTGGCTTCGTAAAATAGGTGCTTGTGTAGCAAAACTAAACGCAAATTATAAAGAAAAATGAGTATTGCTAGTATACGCATAGAGCCCTTGGGCAAAGATAATTTCGACACCTGGAAAATACAAATGCAGGCCGAGAAAAGAATAGTGTTCGTTGCTTGTGTAGCTCCGTGAAAAAAGTTTGCTTGTGTAGCAAAACTAAACGCAAACAGAAGGCGTCAAATTGGTGATAGAAAAAATAAGAGTGTTCGTTGCTTGTGTAGCTTCGTGAAATAGGTGCTTGTGTAGCAAATCTAAACGCAAATTATAAAGAAAAACAAGGAAGAACGCTATAGTCGAGTACCTCGGCTATCAGATACCCGTTACACAGCTATATGGAGATATGCAAGCAGCAAAGCGAGACTAAAATGCGCCACCTACCGGCGGTATACAGATTTAAGCGTTATGGGCGTTAGAGTAGGCGTGGCAAATTTTTTTTGGATAAATCGATAGGTATCGACGAGACCAATACATTTCAGTTAAAATTTTTTATCTATCATGAAAATTGTGGGCGTCACAGGTTTTCGCGGTTTGTGGGCGTTAAAGTGGGCGTGGCAAACTTTTTTTTGGATCAATCGATAGGTATTGATGAGAACAATACATTTCAGCTAAAAAAAATCAAAGATTTTCTTTTGGTGAATTTCGAAAATGCGCATCTTGGGGTAAAAGAAGAACATGAAAACCTATACTAAATTTTTTTATAAATTGTGTAATTATATTTGAAAATTTACATACTTACTCGCCCTCCCACAATACCCTCTTGCCCCTTATGCAACATCGAAATAAGAACACCTCGACACATCCTAATAGGATGTTCCCATCTCGATTCCATAAGATCGTCTCTCTTCACTTCCACAAACCCCTTACAATCCATATTTATACCCAGCGCACCACAAATAAAAAAATTATAAAATTCCTTAGCTCTAATAATATAACTAGTGAAATTTAATAAGCTTGTAAACGTATAGATAAATGAAGTTATGAAATTAATATTGAAATTTGTTATCTAGTTTTTAAGCTTAAGGCCACGTAGCTATAGCTTAATTTTAAGTTCGCCTGTAAATTTTACATTATAGTCGAATATTTTTATAATAATATTTGAAAATGTAAGACAAGATTATAGACTTAGATAGACACAATGCATTCAGTTAAAATAAGTAATATTCTGAACGTTTTTACTGAATTCTGTTCAATGCATACTATGTACGGCTCCAGTTCATACAATCATGTATGGAAATCATATGAACACCTGCAATTATGCAGCCACCGAGGGAGTTGATACTTGTGTATGCCATCGAATTTCGGATTACAAAAAGGAAGTACTCAACATTATGAATAAAAATTATAATCTAGAAAAAAGAATGACAAAGATTAAATAACGTAAAAAAAATTTTTGCAATACCAAAATAAATTAACATTATTATGCTACAAAATAAACTTTTGACTTTTTATTTTGAGTTAAAATTACAGGTACGAAGAATGGAAAATATTTCCTTGACTGAGATATGTCGGCTACTTGCGAGTTGTTGCGCGGTCGTGATTTCAACCCCTATTATGGGTACGTATTAGAGCTAGCAGTCAGCCGTGAGGTCGTTGGCGTGAGGCCCATGATCTTGTCAATGAGCGTGCTCCTTCTGTGTTGTGCATGTGTCTCTTTTGTTGCGGTCAGGTAATTGACAGGTGCGCACGTTCGGGTAGCTCTTGCTTGAATCCCTTTTATGACATGTTTATGACCCATTTGCGGAAAGGAGAAAATCTTAAGCAATTTACCAGTTAAACGTTCTGGGGCGGAAACAAAAATGTGTATTTGAATATATTCCACATCTGAGAATCATTAGCTTGTGAGATTTATTTCTAAATTAGTTTTACAATCATAGGAAACATTATTCCCCAACATGATCGGACATGTTCCTCTAAGATAACCATCTTTGAATACTTTGGGTGTGCGACCTTTCTCACACGTGCACAGCAACACCTGTGATAATGAGGCAAAAGGGTACGTGATCACACCTTTCTCCAACATGATCAGATATGTTCCTCTAAGATAACAACCTTTGGATACTATGGTTGTGCGACCTTTCTCACGTGCACCTTTCTCACCTGGCTATTAATTTCACATAATGAGGGGAAGGATACATGATCAATATTGTCACATGGGGATGTGGGGCGATGGGGGCAATCTCCTCTGAGATATCAACCTTTGCCATTAATATGCTAATTGTCCCGGAATCCACGTTTCTATACTACTTAAGGCCAAGAAGACTAATAATTCCCCTGTACCAGTGGTATTAAAAAAGGGTTAAAGTGAAGATGGAACTCCAAAGCTCAGACTCGTAGTAGATTATAAAAAACTTAATGAAAATACTATACCTTATAGGTATCCAATGCAGGACCCTTCTCTGATATTATCAAATCTTGAAAAAGCCAAATACTTTTCAACAATTGACTTGGAATCTGGATTTCATCAGATTCTCCTGAATGAACCAGACATACAGAAAATCTAATTTTCAGTAAACAATGGGAAAATCGAATTCCTAAGAATGCCTTTCGGTTTGACAAACGCTCCTAGAATACTCCAACGAGCGATGGATGCTATTTTGAGAGAACATGTGGGCAAAACATGTGATGTTTATATGGATGAAATTATTATATTTTCAAAAACAATTGAACAACATTACAGAGGTTTAATTGTCATAATAAGAATTTGGCTGATCGCAAATATGAAAATTTCGATTGAAAAATCAAAGTTCTTTAAGTTAGAAACAAACTTTCTCGGTTACGTTGATTCTCACAATGTGATCCAAAACCGATCCCGAAAAAATTTCTACAATTGTAAAATATCCGATCCCTAAAAATAATCGAGAGCTTAGAAGCTTTCTAGGCCTTACAGGATATTACAGAAAATGTGTGCAAAATAACGCAAAGATAGCTAAATCTTTAACAAAATATTCAGTATATCTAGTATAGTTAGCAGAAAGATATTGAACAACCAGTGAGATTAAAAGGCAAATTTTAATTTGTGGTGAAATTGCCGACGCGCACATACATATGCATGTGCAAGAATTTGAGACTTCTGGGGACAAGACAGAAGGCGTCTAATTGGCGATCGAGAAAAGAAGAGTGTTCGTTGCTTGTGTAGCTCCGTGAAAAAAGTTTGCTTGTGTAGCAAAGCTAAACGCATACAGAAGGCATCAAATTGGTGATAGAAAAAAGAAGAGTGTTCGTTGCTTGTGTGGCTTCGTAAAATAGGTGCTTGTGTAGCAAAACTAAACGCAAATTATAAAGAAAAATGAGTATTGCTAGTATACGCATAGAGCCCTTGGGCAAAGATAATTTCGACACCTGGAAAATACAAATGCAGGCCGAGAAAAGAATAGTGTTCGTTGCTTGTGTAGCTCCGTGAAAAAAGTTTGCTTGTGTAGCAAAACTAAACGCAAACAGAAGGCGTCAAATTGGTGATAGAAAAAATAAGAGTGTTCGTTGCTTGTGTAGCTTCGTGAAATAGGTGCTTGTGTAGCAAATCTAAACGCAAATTATAAAGAAAAACAAGGAAGAACGCTATAGTCGAGTACCTCGGCTATCAGATACCCGTTACACAGCTATATGGAGATATGCAAGCAGCAAAGCGAGACTAAAATGCGCCACCTACCGGCGGTATACAGATTTAAGCGTTATGGGCGTTAGAGTGGGCGTGGCAAATTTTTTTTTGGATCAATCGATAGGTATCGACGAGACCAATACATTTCAGTTAAGATTTTTTATCTATCATGAAAATTGTGGGCGTCACAGGTTTTCGCGGTTTGTGGGCGTTAAAGTGGGCGTGGCAAACTTTTTTTTGGATCAATCGATAGGTATTGATGAGAACAATACATTTCAGCTAAAATTTTTATTCTAGTATCAAAACTGTAGGAGCCACAGTTTTGGGCGGTTTGTGGGAGTTAGAGTGGGCGTGGCACTGTGCTGAAACAAACTTGCGCTGCGTAAGAAGCTCAGGAATCTGCACGCCAAATCTCAATAGCCTAGCTCCCATAGTTTCCGAGATCTCAGCGTTCATCCGGACGGACAGACAGACGGACAGACGGACATGGCTAGATCGACTCGGCTAGTGATCCTGATCAAGAATATATATACTTTGTGGGGTCGGAAACGCTTCCTTCTGCCTGTTACATACTTTCCGACGAATCTAGTATACCCTTTTACTCTACGAGTAACGGGTATAATGAGTATTGCTAGTATACGCATAGAGCCCTTGGGCAAAGATAATTTCGACACCTGGAAAATACAAATGCAGGCCTTGTTAGTCAAGAACGACTCGTGGAAATATGTGAACGGCACGCATTTAAAACCAGAAGCAAACAACACGCAGTGGATAAACGAAGATGCAAAAACCAAGTCCGATCTTATTTTCGCCATGTCAACATCGGAATTAAGGCATACAAAAAACTGCGAAACTTCAAACGATGTATGGAAGAAGCTGCATAGCACTTACCAATCTTCGGGGCCAGCCCGTAAAGCCGCACTGTTGAAATCCCTGATCCTACTTAAAATGAATGCAGGCGGAAACATAAGAAGCCACATAAATATGTTTTCCAATTTAGTGGACAAAATAAACGATGTTGATCTCTTTGATATTGACGATCTGTTAACCATTTTGCTACTGTACAGTATCCCTGAGAAATATCAACAGCTTTGAATCGCGATTGAAACGCAGGAAAACTTAATCTCATCGGAGGCACTTAAATAAAGCAATTAGAATACGAGGCGAGAAACAGAAATCAAAGCGAGTCGACGCCCGGAGCATTGTTGGCACACAAGAAGAATAATTATAGCAAATCGAAAGAATTAAGCACTAATCAAAGTTTAAGTTTAAATGTTACAGCTGCGGAAAACTCGGTCACCGTGCAGCTGAGTGCAGGTCGAAGCCAATAAAGAACCAGAATGATAGTAAGTACATCAATGCAGCTTATCATTCAAGCAGTGATTGCAGTAACTGGTGTCTAGAATCTGGAGCAACGTCACTCATGTACTCACAACCAAATATGTTCGTGAATCTTGAGCCTGCAGAAGGGCGGAAGCTCAAACTGCCAAATGATGAGGCTACAAACATAAAAGGATATGGATCCGTGCAGTTCTCGCCAAACAAGTTCACCGCCAGCCTGAAGAACACGCTCTATGTGCCGGATTTAAGGACCAATCTCTTATCGGTCTCAAAAATATGTGATCACGGCTTAAATATTGTTTTCAAGAAGGAGAAAGCTGAAATAATTAGAGCTACACCGCTCCTCGCAAATTGGACTTAAACCAGATAGAAGAAAAACACGTATGCAGCCTGATCGCTACAGGTTAGCAAAAAGGCATAAAGGAATGGCATGATCGTTTCGGCCATCTTAATGAAATAACTAAAAGAACTAATAAGAAAAGTCCCAAAACACGTTTCCAGTAGCAAATTCAAGAGAAAGAGACGTACTAGAACTAATCCACAGTGAAGTATGCGGTCACGTGCGTGTAGATAGCCACGGCGGCAGCCCCTACTTTTTGACATTCATCGATGATTTCTCAAAATGGTGCGAGCTCTTACTATCAAAAGTAAGTCTGTAGTGTTCCAGAAATTTAAGGAATTCAAAAACTATGTTGAACGGCGAACTGGAAAGAAGATAAAAACAATCAGGTCAGATAACGGTACAGAATACACTAATAATGAGTTCAAAGGTTATCTTGCAGCCCAGGGAATAAAGCACGAGTATTACGTAGAATATACTCCTCAACAAAATGGTACAGCCGAACGTAAGAACCGGACCCTTGTTGAAATGGATCGCTGCCTGATGCTGCAGGCCGCACTTCCTGCAAGCTACTGGGCTGAAGCAGTAAACACAGCGAACTACATAAGAAACAGAACTACAACCGATCGAAGAGTAAGTTCAGCCCAAAATCCAAGGAATGCGTATTCGTTGGATACTGCACCGATGCCAAAGCTTATAGGCTGTACGATGTGAAAACCCAAATGTTAATTAAAAGCCGAGACGACGTTTTCACAAATCTATTTGGGCACGAGTATAAGTTCGAAGAGTTTATTGAACCTCAGATCGATGTTAACATTGAGCCGGTAGCAGACAATCAACCAGAAAATGATCAAGATGACAACGAAAGCACCAACCAGAAGATCCTGAGTCAGAGGACAATGGGTCGTGGAAGGCCAAGGAAGCTGTTAACAGGTAAACCAGGAAGATTCCTATTAATTTACAATCAAATACTTGCAGACCAGATCGACACACCCAATCAGCAGTTTAAGTCCGACTCAGAAGAAGTGTTCTACGAAGCTACTTCACTTGCAACGAACCCAAAGGAACTAACTGCGAGCGCAGCACTTAAGGGTACAAATGTCATCGAATGGAAGAAGGCGTTAATAAACGAGTTCAGGTCATTGAAAATGAACAATTCCTGGGAAGTTGTTGATCGGCGGATAAACCATAGGGTTATCGAAACGAAATGGGTACTTACCCGACGGAAGGGTAAATTGCCGTAGAGCTCGTCTAGTTGCTAAAGGATTCACCCAACGCGAAGGCATTGACTATGATGAGACCTTCTCCCCAGTGTCCAGAATGAGCTCGATTCGAATTGTAATAGCTCTAGCTGCGGAACTCGGACTGGATCTTCATCAATTCGACTTCTCCTATTTGATTCGAATTGTAATAGCTCTAGCTGCGGAACTCGGACTGGATCTTCATCAATTCGACTTCTCCTATTTGAATGGAGATATTGAGGAAGAACTTTACTTCAGCGTCCCACCTGAATTCCAAGAAATCTTGACAGCTAAAGAGAAAAAAAAGGCTCTATATGGCCTAAAGCAGAGTGAATGCCAGTGGTACAAAAAGCTAGATAGTAAACTCAAAGAACTGACCCTTAAGCCACTCGCCGCCGTCAAATGCGTGTACCTGAAAAACGAACAAAACGGAATCCTGATCGCATCGCTTTATGTAGACGACCTCATAATTGCGACCAATAACACCCAAATGCTTTTACAATTGAAGCGCGAATTGTCCAACAAGGTCCAGATGAAAGATTTGGGTAAGCTATCGTATTGCTTGGCCATCGAGTTTAAACAAAAACAAGGAAGAACGCTATAGTCGAGTACCTCGACTATCAGATACCCGTTACTCAGCTGAATAGAGATATGCAAGTAGCAAAGCGAGATTAAAATGCGCCACCTACCGGCGGTATACAGATTTAAGCATTATGGGCGTTAGAGTGGGCGTGGCAAATTTTTTTTTGGACCAATCGATAGCGGGTATAAAAAGACAAAACAGAATTTACTATGGGTCAGCCAAAATATATCGCAGATATTCTCAAACGGTTCAATATGGAGAATTGTAAGCCCGTAAATACACCAATCAACACGAATAAGAAATTGTCAATTGAAATGTGTCCAAAAACCAAAGACGAGAAAGAAGAAGTTTCCAAAGTGCCGTATCAGAGTTCAGTAGGAGCAATAATGTGGTTTGCAGCATCAACGCGCCCTGATATTGCATTTGCAGTGATTGCACTGAGTCAATACAATACTAACTTTGGAAAACAACATTGGATTGCTGCGAAAAGAGTATTACGTTACCTAAAAGGCACTCAGAACTATTGCCTGGTTTATAAAAGAAGTAGCAAAGACCTTATAGGCTACGCCGATGCTGACTGGGCCGCCAACATTGATGATCGCCGATCTTTTTCAGGTTTTGCTTTTAAGTTCACAAGTGCAGCAATATCCTGGGAAGAAGCAGATTATACAGAAGCAGAGTATATGGCTCTGTCTGACTCCCCAAAGGAAGCTGTTCATCTTAGAAGCTTTCTACAAGAAGTTTTGGGCCAACTGAAGACGACCATCATCTAGAACGACAATCAAGGAGCTGGCCAACTTACACGCAACCCCGTGTTCCACAAACGCACCAAGTACGTTGACATCCGCCACCATTTCATCCGAGAGCTGGTTGAAGAAGGAACTATTTCAGTAAACTACATTCAAACGACCGAGATGCAAGCAGACATATTGACAAAGGGACTCGGGGCTTCAAAACACAATTCCTGCAAGACAGCCTTGGGTATGCGTCCAGTCGATCAACGCCTTACCAATTGAGGGGAAGTATTGGAAATGCAATTGGTACAGTGTTGATCTACATTCACAGATCGTATACCGAACTATCGATAGTAAAGTCAACGTATAATGTAACTTCTCTAAAGATTATCTTCCTTCTTCTTCTGCCCACCGCTATCGCCAACGAATGTGTAAAACTTAATCTCTGTATCAATTATTTTAAATAGAACTATTATTCACTACTCAAGCTAAATTACAACAATGATTTCTCTGTACTCTAGAAGATTATTATAGAATTCAAAAAACCACTTAAAGACAATTTTATAAATTTCAAGAGAAATCGTTGCATTTTCACAATAGAGATAGACAAAATAAGAACTATCACGTTGCTGAAACGAACTTGCGCTGCGTAAGAAGCTTAGGAATCTGCACGCCAAGTCTCAACAGCCTAGCTCCCATAGTTTCCGAGATCTCAGCGTTCATCCGGACGGACAGACAGACGGACAGACGGACATGGCTAGATCGACTCGGCTAGGGATCCTGATCAAGAATATATATACTTTATGGGGTCGGAAACGCTTCCTTCTGCCTGTTACATACTTTCCGACGAATCTAGTATACCCTTTTAATCTACGAGTAACGGGTATAAAAACAAGTAGTTAAGGAAAATCTCCTTAATGCTGTTATTATAAATAACAGAAATCGTACAATTCATAAAGATAATATTAAATTAGTTTCAAATTACAAATAATGATTTCAATAATGTACGTATTATTGTTGGTAGCTACAGCCAAATCCGAAATAATGGATTACACGAACCATGATTTCCTTCTTTACAAGGATATCAAAGATGTTCTTATTAATTAATCATACGCAATATAAGTCTTTACAGAGATATAATTAATCTTGAAACAGAATTTCTAAAGAAACACGACAGCGAGAATTTTTCTTGGGAAATATACCACGACTTAAAAATTGTCAAAACACTTATCTCTCAAATAATACCCAGTAGATCGAAAAGAGGCATAAATGAAATAGGCACTATTTGGAAATGGATACACAGTCCAAAATATAATCGAAATAATAAGAACAATGTAATGTCTAATTTTTGGACATAAATATTTAATAATTATTGTACACTTAACCCAGAAGGTTCTTGTTTCCCCAGATAACTATATGGAGGAAAATCGTTTTGTAAAGAAATCCGAGAAAAAAATAAAAGTGTAGATGTAATACAAGATGGAGCCATTTTTGTAAATGGAGAAAATAAAGTTAATCACACTCATTTAAATGGGTCATGTTTAATGACTTTTAATGGCACATCTAAAATGAATAATATATCGTACACCAATGTAGACAATAAGATATTGGAACACAGCACCGCTCAAAAATATACAGAATTTTTAGTAACCGAATATATTATATCTTATGATTCAGAACTCTCATTCGATAATATTAACATACTAAATTCATTTATTCAAAGTAAACAAACTCAAATTCCGTTTACGATATATATTTAATTATTATGGTTATAATCAAATTCAGAAAATTTTTAATATTCAAACCATGGCAAATTGAACCAGAGAGCAATATTTCCGATAATGAAATAAATAATATCCCCTAGAAGAAAATATCATTGTCGAATTAACCAATCAGTTACATTCAATATACCCATCAGTTCCAATGAATCGGGACGAATGGGGGGAGTTATATGACACACTATTTAGGGGCTCTTACCCAATTTATAAACAACTTTGAGCAGTGAGCTAATTTCCAAATAACTCTGACAGACCCGTGATAAATTCATGATCAGCTATTTCTGTCAATAAAATCATTCTCACCCAGATTAGTTTCACGCAGTCCGTATCAAACGGATGCTGTAAACATCCAAGCCGATATTGTAAACATCTGAGTCCCAAGCGATCCCTAAAGTCCGCTAATGTAAGCACCAATTTCCGGCCATGTTTGGACTTCAAATTTAATTGGCAAATTGCATCATCCTATTTTCCGACTCTCTTGAGTCATTCTCTTTATGAATTTTTGGGGATGAAGCTCTTAAGCCGAGGTTTAGTTATTGATCATTGAACTAGAGAGCAGGCAGTCCGTTTTTGAGATCCGAATCGAGCAGTTGATAAAATCGAGTGAAAGTAAGAGCAGTGAATAAAATAAGTTCGACCTATTGAAAAATTGTAATAGTGAATAAGTGTTTATAAAAAAAAAGAAATGTTTTTAATTAATTCACTAGTGAGAAACGTAATTAATAAAAATTCTAAAACAAAGCTTTAAAATAAATGCTAAAACAGTTGAAAGTGAAAAAGGAATTTCGCGCGGCCGAAAACCCGATACAACCGACGAACATATAAGGCCAGTGTTGATAAAAATAAGGTGGAAATTAATAAATGCAATAATCCGCTTAAACTCTATACAACCGGCAAAAAATTAAAAACTTCGTGTTGATAAAAAAAAAACTAAGGGGGAAAATAATTAATGAAATAATCCCCTTAAATCTCAAATTACAAAACAGTGATCGTGCCATAAATTCACTGCCCGGACAATATAAAAATTAAAAAGTGACAAAAAAATGTATCGAAAAAAATAGCCATCGGAAAAAACAATTTAATTAAAAAAATATTTGTAATACATAAATTAACAACAAATCTTTAAAACCATCAACAAAAAACATTCAATGAAAAAGGCTGATGGGCAATCCCTCGCCAAAAACAACATTGAAAAAGAAGGAAGACCCCAAGTTAAAAAATGAAAACCAAAAAAAATAGGAAGACCCCAAATTAAAATCTGAAAACCAAAAAAGGAGGGACGGCCCCACGCAGGATCATCAACCAAGAGAAGGGCGAGCTATTGATCTGGCAAATCTTATAATTGAAGCCGCCATGCGTGCGTTCACATGAAAAGTTTATTTGCAATTAACATAAAAGGAGAATACAATTATCATACATTGTCGATGCTCCATCTTCGTAAGAGCGAGATGGCACTAAAGAACATGCCAGCATTGCCGGAGTTCTATAAACGCATGTTATTGGCTACACCCTTCCTCAATGCTTTTGCATTTTTGGTCAACATATCAGCAATCATTTCATTAGTACATTTATACTTTAACAAATTTTGACCTTCCTTGACAACTTGTCTTACAAAATGATAGCGTATATCAATATGTTTTGTTGTGGAATGATGAACTGGATTCTTGGCAGAGCTTCGGAACTCAAATTGTCACCGTACAGGACGATTGTTTATCATTTGTTTATCAGTCTGCGCATCAAAATGGCCTCCTTGCAAGCCGAAGATAGCGCCATATACTCCGCTTCGGTACTGTTAAGGGCGACACTTCGCTGCTTTTCAGATCGCCAAGAAATTAGACCTCCAGCTAGGAAGTAGATGTACCCGGTATATGACTTCCTGTCGACTTTGTCACCGGCCCAATCCGCGTCTACGTATTCAAGAAAGGGTTGACCACACTGCCTGTAGTGTAGCTTCATGTCCACTGTTGATGCCATATACGTTAATACATGCTTGATACCGGCCAGATGTTCGGTATGAAGATCCTGATTCCGTTGAGCCAGTTTGGAAACGGAATGCGAAATGTCCGGCCTGGTTGTAAGTGCAAGCCACATTAGCTCGCCAACAGCAGGCTGGTATAGAGTTGGATCAATCTTTTTGCACTGATTGCTAGTGCAAGCTACCTGGTATCCTGCATTCAGTGGTGTGGCAGCTTGTCTGCAATTTTCAATGCCGTGTGCATGCAGTAGATCCTTTATATACTGCGAATGTCCCAGGGAAATTGCTACTAGCTCTCCCTCACGCTCTATCTCCATGCCCAAGAAAAGGCTAAGTGAGCCTTTGTCCACGCATTCGAACGACTTCGAGATGCTCGATTTGATTCTGAGCAGATCCTCTTTTGACTGACAGGTTACCAGGATGTCATCAACGTATACAAGAATTAGCGAGAGGCTTCCATTTCCAGTCTGCTTGTAAAGACATGGTTCGTTCTCACAAGCAATGAAGCCGAGTTTAACCAGGGTACTGTCACGCATGGAATTATATTCCCTTCCTGACTGCTTTAATCCGTATATCGCCTTCTTGAGAAGCAAACTTTTTTCAGGGCGACTCTGACCGATATATCACCTCACTAAGGTCGCTGCTTAAGTACGCTGTACATACGTCCATCTGATGCAGATACAGACCGAGCTCTGCTGCTAAGGCCAAAATAAAACGCACACTCTCTAGCCTGCAAACTGGAGAGAAAGTCTCTTGATAGTTAACGCCGTACTGCTGGGAGCATCCTTTTGCAACCAGACGTGCCTTGAAACGCTCTATTTGGTCATCCTTGTCGCGCTTGACGTTGAATACCCATTTGTATCCGATCGCACGCTGATTTCTTGGTAAATCTGCAATCTGCCAGGTCTGGTTTGTGAGAAGAACATCATATTCCCTTTGCATAGCATCACGCCATTCGGATGCATACGGACTGCTCATAGCAGAAATAACCTAAAGAACCTAGGATGTTGTACTGCGCTGTTGTTATACTGTACGATGCTGATGCACTTCTTTTAGCTTTTCCCATGCTTCTGACGAAGATTGAAAATTTTTTATGTAGGTCAACTGCGATGTTTTTACACTTAATGTAATTGTCGCCAAAGCCTTTTGGTCTTGAGCACTCCAATCGACGCCTTCAGGAGCATTTGTAGCATTCAATTTTCCGGACGTTACACTCCACAACCCAGAATGCACCAACACAGATGCGATGTATGCTCCATGAATCATAGTTATTGTCTTCTAACTTATCTATTTGATATAGACCACTCATATTTGTCTTTTGAGTTACACAATGGTCCTAGCTTTTAAGCACTCTTCCGATTTTACCGTGCCTGGGCCCATAACCTAATGATCTGGCAAATCTTATAATTGAAGCCGCCGTGCGT
The DNA here is from genome assembly GCF_043229965.1 of Drosophila suzukii. Taxonomy (NCBI): domain Eukaryota; kingdom Metazoa; phylum Arthropoda; class Insecta; order Diptera; family Drosophilidae; genus Drosophila; species Drosophila suzukii. Next base: position 32,709,234 of record NC_092082.1, on the reverse strand, counting down.
GCGTTCACATGAAGAGTTTATTTGCAACTAACATAAAAGGAGAATACTACTACTAACAGAATACACTAAAGTACATGCCAGCATTGTCAGAGTTCTATAAATGCATTTTATTTTCTACACGACCTCAAATGGATCAGAAAACAAGGAGAAGAATAATAAGGAGGACGATTCGTGAGCAATACTATCTTTTTATTATTATTATATAAGAAATTTGTAAAAAAAGAAATAAAGAAACAAAGTGGAAGAATTATTTTCTGATTTTGAAAAAATTATTACAATGTCAGAGCCTTAACTTCTTTAACCCGTCTGAAAAATACGTTTTCTCAAGGTCTGCAAAATAAGCCTCTGTGGTGGCGATGACCTCCTCCTCCACAAATTTCTATCCAGCGAGTGACTTTTTCAAGTTTGGAAACAAAAAGAAGTCACACGGGGCCAAATCTGGAGAACATGGTGGATGGGGTAGCAGTTCGTAGCCCAATTCGACCAGTTTGGCCTTGGCGAGGGCGGAAGTGTGAGCCGGTGCGTTGTCATGTTGGAAGAGCACTTTTTTCTTCGCCAAATGGGGTCGTATTTTCTGCAATTCGGCGGCGAATCGGCCCAATAATTCGGCATAGTACAGCCCTGTGACCATTTTTCCCTTATCCAGGTAGTCGATGTAGATCACAACTTGTGAATCCCAAAAAACGGTGGCCATCACCTTTCCGGCCGATGGGACAGTCTTCGCCTTCTTCGGAGCAGGTTCGCCGGGTGAAGTCCACTGTTTCGACTGTTTGATGGTTTCTGGTGTGTACCAGTTTATCATGTTTCGTCGACGGTCACGAAACGACGCAGAAACTCCTTTGGATTGCGTTTAAACAGCGTCAAACACTGCTCTGAAGTGGTCTCACGGTTGCGTTTGTTGTTCGGAGTGAGCAAACGCGGCACCCATCGCGCCGACAGCTTTCTCATGCCCAAAATTTCATGCAGGATATGACCCACGCGGTCTCTTGAAGTGCGACCACGTTGAAACTCGTTAAACGAGTTTTTGAGGGTCGCCATCGAAGGAGAAGAGTCACCATACACCTCATTCAAGCGCTCTTTGATTTCGCTGCGCGATTTCCCTTCCAAAAACAAGAATCGAATCACAGACCGATATTGCTCTTTCTCCATTTTTCTACAATCCGCGGGCACGCAGTCAAAACAAAACTACGAGTCCGTTTCGGTTGAAATTTCGACAGTAGCCGTCTACGAGAATGTACTACACGATAGTAAATTGCTCTTGCGATAGTGACGCCATCGGGCGGTGAGGCTAAGTACTTATCGGACTACCCTCGTAGTTTCTCAATAACCAGCGGAGTTTCTATAATAACCAGCGGAACAATAATAATTTAATGTTTAACCAAGACAACCAGAACAGAAATACTTGTGATTATTATAATCAGAATAAAAATAATTGTTGGAAACAGGGTAGATTCAATAATAACCAACAAAATCAGTGGAACACTTATTGGCAGCCACAAAATAAGCCAGAACCAATGAAGATAGACGAGTCTATCCAGGTTCAGAATAGGGCTAACAACGGCTATAATCAAAGCTATAATAAATATCAAAATAATACTTATAGCCAGAAGAAGTGGGATCAAATTAAGACTAAATAATATTGAGGAGGACCACTTTTTACACAAAAGTCAGGAGTAGGCTTATTAAGTAGAGTATCATTAGAAATGACACGAAAATAAATAAAAAATTAAAAACAATTATTGACACTGGGGCAACCTTGTGTTTATTAGAACAGGAACTTATAAAAATAAGAATGAGCTTCCTATATATAAAAGAGTATTCACAGTGAATGGATATTCAATAATTAAGTATTATCACATGATAACTATTTTCGATACGCGATATACTTTTTATGAAATAGAAGGACTAGACTCACATTTACTGGTCGGCTATAACCTATTGAAAAAAAAGGAGCTCTAATCGATACAGCTAAGGGAGTTATTAAATATAATGGAAAAGAAGAAAAATTAAAATATGATAGCGAAGACATTTTAAACCAACTTTCTTTAACAGAAGAAAACATCATTCTCCCAGTAATGGAATTTATATAAAAAAAATACTTTGATGAAAAAGCTCAAATCAGATTCGAATCTGAAATGGGTAATCAAAGCAAATTTAGTTAGGGATTTACAATTCCTGAACACGCCGTCGTTGTAATATCCGACAAAATAAAAGTTTGGGAATTACAAATCCTGAACGCGCCGTCGTTGAAGAATCCGACACAAATAAAAGTTTGGAATTTAAAAATTCTGAACAAACTGTCGTTGAAATATCTCACAATCAAAAAAAAAACAACATAAAAATATCATCTGCAGATCAATGAAAAGATCTGAGGAACGAAATATTTAATGTTATCATTGAAAAACATTCAAAAACAAAGATGCAGATTACCTTTAGGACAGATATTCGCGGTGAAATAAGCACCGTAAATGATAGGGCCACTTACAGCAAACAATACCCTTATGCTTTATCAGCTTCAGATTTTGTAAATTCTGAAATAAGTCGAATGTTAAAAGAAGAAATTATAAGGCCAAGTAGAATTACATTTCCCCTGTACTAGTGGTACCAAAAAAGGGTTTCAATGAAGATGGAACTCCAAAGCTCAGACTCGTAATAGATTATAAAAAACTGTATGAAAATACTATACTTGATAGGTATCCATTGCAGGACCCTTCTCTGATTTGATCAAATCTTGAAAAAGCCAAATACTTTTCAACAATTAACTTGGAATCTGAATTTCATCAGATTCTCCTGAATGAACCAGACATACAGAAAATCTCATTTTCAGTAAACAATGGGAAAAGGAATTCCTAAGAATGCCTTTCGTCGATGATTTAATACAAAATAATAACGATCAGTTCGTTAGTAATTCTAAAATATTTCAAGATATAAAATCTTTATCTGAAGAATTCAAAACACCCTTTGAGGATCAAGAAATTCCACTTAGAAAATATTGTCTGCGCTTGCTTACTTACGACCTTATGAATTTAATGGACACAGTTACACTCGCCAAAATTGATGTATTTAATACTAAACAATGATGATATACAAGAAATTTATAAACACGAAAATAGACTGGTAATTATAACAGACATTTTAGATATATCTGAATTTAAAATCGCTTTGCACCAAAATCTTATTATAATTTACATTAAATAAGCTATTTTACCGATCGTTGTGATGTTTACAATTCAAGATACACTTCACTTACTGATGTAAAATTATTAATTGCTAATCACAAAATGTAGAACTAAGTACTATATAATGTCTAATTTTAAGACTTTTTAATAATTTTAATTATTGCACACTTAAACCAGAAGTTTCTTGTTTCACCAGATTATTAAATGGAGGAAAATCGTTTTGTAAAGAAATTCTAGAAAAAAAATAAAAATGTAGATGTAATCCAAGATGGAGCCATTTTTGTAAATGGAGAAAATAAAGTTAATGACACTCATTTAAATGGGTCATATTTAATAATTTTAAATGGCACATCTAAAATAAATAATATATCCTACACCAATGTAGACAGTAAGATATTGGAACACAGCACCGCTCAAAAATATACAGATTTTTTAGTATCCGAATATATTATATCTAGTGATTCGGAACTCTCATTCGATAATATCAACATACGTAATCCATTTATTCAAATTAAACAAACTCAAATTCCATTTACGTAATATATTTACATATTATGGTTATAATCAAATTCAGAAAATTTTAAATAATCAAACCATGGAAAATTTAACCAGAGAGCAATATTTCCGATAATGAAATAAATAATAAGAATTAACCAATTAATTACATTAAATATACCAATCAGTTCCAAAGAATCGGGACTATTCAATTCAGAATGGGGGGAGGTTTTTGACACATAATTTAGGGGCTCTTACCCAATTTATAAACAACTTCGAGCCGAGAGCTAATTTCAAAATAACTCTGACAGACCCGAGATAAATCCGTGGTCAGCTATTTCTTTCAACCAGACCTCCAATTCATTCCCACCCAGATAAGTTTCACGCAGTCCACATCTAACGGATTCTGTAAACTTCCATGCGGATATTGTAAACATCGGAGTCCCAAGCGAGTCCCGAGTCCCCCAACGTGAACAAATAGATCCCCAAAGCGATCCCTAAATTTTTTTAAATTAATTCTCTTGTGAGAAACGTAATTTGCATGTTGAACCCACCCAAACAGTCGAGCCGGAAGAGCAAGCGCGTCTCCGAACATCTGTTATCAACGAAAAATGACCCATGTAATGACCCAAACTATAGATAAAAGCCAAACAGCTAGTGGGATGGCTCGGAGGGCGCCTAGCTGAAGGCTATCGAACGGGTCGCAGGTTGCGGATAGCGAGCGCCCTGGTTCTTCTGGGTAGCTACGAATAAGCGTGGAAGTTGGACACGGCCCGGCTACCGCCAAGCCCCCAACATTAAGCGTAAATAAGTAGCCCCGGACAGTAAGCGGGTATCTGCGCCGTAGCAGTACCGACGTCGCGCTTGTGCTGCCGCCTGCGACAAATAGCTCACACATACCCCCCTTCCCACACGTTTTGAGCCTACCTACCTGGCCCGAGTCAACAAAAAACTCAGTCTCAAACGGTGAGCTCAGGGAAGTGGCGACCGCCTGTTCTTATTCAGCTTTACCCGGGTACAACGGATCTCTGCCCGGTTGGACCTGTCCCTTCTCCGCAGCTCGTGATAACAGCACCAAAAAAGAGCCCGACACTCTCAAAAACTCGAAAGTCGTAACCAACGACGACAGGAAGAGCGAGATCACGGCTCCGAAACCCCTAGTCCATGTGACGTCGACCCCTGCCAAGGCCAGCGAATAACGCAGCCGTCTAAGCCAAACTCACCATTAAGACAAGTCCAAGCCTCTTGTGACCGCCTGGTTACCAGTAGAAAAAATTTAAAATTCGGATGAGGCGTTTTTTTTAATATATGTCTTGTGATGGTGATTCTCGCGCTGATCCTTCTTGTCGTCTCCTGCTCTCAGTGGCCAGTGTTGTTCACTCAAGTTCTGACTCTCTCCTGGTACAGTTAATCCTCGGCTTCTCCTTTTCGATCTCTGTAAACGGCACCACACCAGAGTCCGAAGTCCGCGGTTTTACCGTTCGCCCTTTGCGCACGACACCACACTGGGGTCCACAGTGCGCCGATCTACTGTTATCCCTTCGCTCACGGCACGCTGGCGCTCTTTCGTCTCTCTCGGCTCCTTCTCTCCAAACTCTCTGTCCTCGTACTCTTCAAACTTTCTTCCCTCGTACTCTTCAAGCACTCTTTCCTCTTACTCTCCAAACTCTCTTTCCTCGCGCTCTTTAAACTTTCTTCAACTGTATTCTTCAAACTCTCTCTAACTATATTCCACAAACTCTCTTCCAGCAGTGCCGTTACTATACACATTCAATGCGTAATTAGAAATTGGCAGGCCTCCGTAAACTTGATCTTCGCTTCGTTGTTCAATTGATTTTGAAAATAAAATAATGTCATCCATATAAACATGAAACATTTTACCGACTTTTTCTCTTAAAATTACATGCATTGCTCTTTGGAATATTCTGGGGGTGTTTGTTAACCCAAAAGGAATTCTCATTAATTCGTATTTTCCATTATTTAGTAAGAATGATGTTTTCGGAATGTCATGTTCATTTATGAAATCCAGATTCCAAATCAATTTTGGAAAAGTATTTAGCTTTTCCAAGATTTTACAAAATCACCGAAGAGTACTGCATTGGGTATTTATCAGGTATAGTATTTGCATTAGGTTTTTTATAATCTATCACAAGTCTGAGTTTTGGAGTTCAATCCTCGTTGAAACCCTTTTTTGGTACCACTAGCACAGGGCAAATATAAGGACTTCTACGCGGCCTTATAATTTCTTCTTTTACCATTCGACTAGTTTCAGGGCTTACATTATCTGAAGCTCATAGGGCATAAGGATTTAATTTGTTTTTTTTTATATTTCACCACGTATATTTGTCCTTAAAGGTACCTGCTTATTTACTTTTGAATGCTCCTCATTGATAATATTTAAAATTTTATTCTCCAAATCTTTCCTTTGATCTGCGGATGATATTTTTATATTGTTACTTGCTCGTCGGATAATTCAACGACGGCGTGTTCAGGATTTTTGGTTCTCAAACCTTCACTTTTGAAGCGTAAAGAGGTAGCCCCGGACAGTCACCGGGTATCTGCTCCGTAGCAGTACCGACGTCGCGCTTGTGCTGCCGCCTCCGACAAATAGCTCACACATACCCCCTTCCCACACACTTTGAACCTACCTCTTCCCTACCCACACAACTCATCTCACTGGAATGAGGTGTCATTCGAACCAAGGCCAGCGAACAACGCAGCAGGCTAAGCCCAGCTCACCACAACGACAAGCCCAAGCCTTCCACCAGCGTAGGTGTGGCTAACCAGCTACACCAGCATGAGGGGATCGCCAAAGCCGGTCTCGTGGTGAGTACCAGGGCAAAAGAGTTCAAGAGGGTACCACCTAACCAGGCAGGACCTCTTGATCGCAAGAAAGTTTTTCGGATCCTCAAGCGTCAAAATTGGATTACCTAAAAATCCAAGAGGACATAGCCTGGGCAAAGGCGGTAATCCCAGACTTTGACATCGCTGTGACCACCAGCAACAGCAACAAGCGAGAAAGGTCGATGGAGACAGCTCAACCAGCGAGCAAGAAGGCTAAAGTAACCAACCGCGGCACATGGTCGAGATCCTTTGCTGAGGTAGTAAAGGATCGGAAGATCATTGGAGTCATCGACCAGAGCGATGAAGGCGGTAGGATCGCAAGGAAGCAATGGGGTCTGGTTAGACGGGCCTTTACGTCAGTGGCCTTAAAAGTGCTGCTCCACAACCCGATTGCACAGATGCAGGGTGGTACCAGGGCAATGTAAAGTTGATCGCCTGTGAAGACGAGAGGTCGGCAGCACTTTATAAGGCTGCCATTAACAAAGTCGGCGAGGTCTACCCAGGGGCCAAGCTGGCAATTTGCGAGGCCGCAGACATCCCGTCTCGACCGAGAGCGAGAGTGTGGCTGCCGTCAGAACCCTCGAAACCAGAGGCTATACTCAGCCTGCTGAGCAGGTTCAATCCGAAACTTCCAACAGACGGTTTGAAGGTGGTCAAGGTGGAAAGAACCAAGCGCGTTACCATGAACGTGGTTATCCTCCTGAACCAGGCCTGCTTGGAACCCCTCGCAGCCCAACAAAACCGTGTGAACTACGGGTTCGATAAGGTGCAACTGCGCATCTATGACACGGATAAGCTACCGGCAGACAACCTGGCTGCCTGTGCGTCGTACGAACCCCCGAGCGACGACGAATTGGAGCATGAGGAGGCCACCCTCACCGGCTACGTGTCAACCGACTCGGAGCTGACAGAGAGCCTCAAGCAGCTGTGCACACAGGACACAACCCGACCAGAGCGTACTGTCCTCCAGGACATAGCGGAGGAAGCGTACGGTACTCAGCCCGACCACGGTCCCAAAGATGTTGCAGTTTCTGCAGATTAACCTGCACCACAGCAAGGCAGCATCCGCTGCCCTCCTCACCCGCCTGGCAACAGGCAACATAGACGTAGTCCTTATTCAAGAGCCATGGATTGTTGGTAACTACATCTGTGGCTTATCAACCCCCCTATACAAGCTATTTTACACCAAGGATAAGGGTAAAACCAGAACCTGCATTCTTACAAAGACACACTTTAACACATTTCTTACTCCACAGTTTAGCGAAGGCGACCTCACCACGGTCAGACTGAAGCTAAACGAAAACACACATCACACCATAGCATCATTCTATCTGGCTCACGACTACGAAGGGCTACTACCAAACATCACCACACAACAACTCATACATACTCACTCATCTAAGGAACTCATCCTGGGTGGGGACGCCAACTCACATCACACACAATGGGGAAGTACAAACACAAACGAAAAGGGTGAGTTACTCTACGACTATCTCCTTCAATCAAATCTACTCATCTGCAACAAAGGTAATGACCCAACTTTCATCACTAGAAATAGGAGGAAAGTCTTAGACATCACACTAATATCTGATCCCCTACTTAACCAGCTAGAAGCGTGGAGGGTGGGGATCGAGCACTCATTCTCAGACCACCGTTACATAGAATTTACAATAACTCTAGACTGTCCTCCCGCCGAGAACATTACTAATCTAAGATAAAACAACTGGGGATACTACAAAAATCTCCTCAACAGGAACCTACACGATCCACCGACGCACGTACGAAACGGTCAAGAATTAGATAACCTAGTTAACACCTTTACTGATATCTGCTGTGAGGCCTTAAAAAGGGTTTGACCAAGCAGAACAGTCAAAGTAAAGCACAAACCCCCATGGTGGAACACAGCCCTGGCGAACCTTAAGAGAGAGCGAAGAACTTACTTTACAACATTATCGAATCTTCCTGGAACTTATACCATACAAAACTAAGCCTATTCAAAAAGGAAACAAGAATATCAATACGAAGAGCATGGGCTTATTTCTGTAGTAGCAAAGAATCTACTGCGGAGGCATCCAGACTACCTAAAAACCAATGCTGACAGCTGGACGGAAAACAGTCAGGAAACCCATGATCTACTGTTAGACACCCACTTCCCTAAAAACACCCAAGTAGTGGAGGACCTCTACATAGAGGAGAACCTTGACGACCAGAGTATAGACAACATCTCGAACCCTGACCGCATTAAGTGGGGTATTAACTCTTTTAAGCTCTTCAAATCCCCCGGCCCGGACGGGTTCTTCCCGGCCCAGCTACAACGGACACTAGATATATCCCTAACCTGGCTGACAGCCATCTTCCACGGCTGCCTTGCTCTAAACCATATTCCAACAAAGTGGCTGGACGTTAAAGTAATTTTTATACCGAAAGCCGGCAAACCCTCCCACACCAACCCAAAGGACCTCCGCCCGATAAGTCTCCCTTCCTTCTTGTTGATGACCCTGGAAAGGCTAATTGACATCCATATCTGGCTAACCATCAACCCAAGCCTACTCTCTGACGCACAGCACGCGGACCGTAAGGGCAGATCAACAGATACAGATAGACAGCCCTATCCACCCTCGCTAGGTGGGCGGCTGTCTGTGGACTGGGAATTAACCCAGAAAAGACCGACTAGTTCTTTTTACAAGGAAGTATAATGTTCCAAATCTAATTTTCCCAAAACGCGCCTAACCCTTAGCAATTAAGCAAGGCCGTGAGTTCACTGGCTATTCACTGCAATAGTCAGACCCATTCTCCTCTACGGAAACATCGTATGGTGGCCTTCCCTAGAAAAGAATTGTAACCTCCGAATCCATCATATGATCCAAAGAAGCGCTGAACTCTGCATCAGTGGGGCGCTCCGCACCACCGCCACTGAAGCACTAAACACAACTCTCGACCTCTAACCCCTGGACCTACTTGCCAAAAGCTGGGCGTCTGCAACAGCGCTGAGGCTCCGCGAAGCAGCGGCATGGACAGCAGGCTCTACGGGTAACTCCAGTATCCTAACAAAACATACATCCTTACCACATAGTACAGACTACGTTCCACCCATAGTTAACTTCGAAAGAAGATACAAGATCTTCATACCCACCCGTACAGACTGGGACAACCTCCTACACAAATTCGAAAACGCTGTCAACATATACACAGACGGCTCCAAGCTTAACTGCCAAACAGGTGGGGGAGTCTTCTCTCCCGAACTAGACATAAAAGTCTCATTCCGCCTACCAGACCACTGTAGTGTTTTCCAAGCGTAAGTCATGGGAATTCAGGAAGCCATGGCCCACCTGGGCACATCAGACCATCACGACATAGACATTTTCATCTTCTCGGATAGGTAAGCAGCCCTCAGGGCCCACTCCTACACCAGAAACTCAAAAACAATCTCTGAATGCCGCAAATCTCTTAACGAGATGGCCACTCATCTGAGAATCAACCGCATCTGGGTGCCTGGACAACTTAATATTGAGCGCAATATATAGCAGGCGAGCTAGCATGGCAAGGGACAACCGCCGACATCCTTCGCGATAAGGACACGGTGGGTATGCCCATGGCTACCTGTAAGCTCCATCTCAGGCAGAGACTGCACACACTTTCCAACAACCGTTGGAACTCAATCTCAACATGGCACAGTTCTAGATTCACATAGCCAAACTACAACTCGAAAAGAACAAAAACTCTCTTACAATGTAGCAGGGAGGACATCTCCACTCTCCTAAATGCCCTCACGGGCCACTGCCCTATAAAGACTCATGCGCACAGGCTGGGACTCAGTAACCAAGACTTCTGCCGCAGCTGCAAACAGATAGACGAAGAGAAGAGCATCGAACGCCTCCAATGCTTCTGCCTAGCGCATAACCTAAAGGCTTTCAAACCCTAGGTAGCTACACACTTCCGAACCTTGCGGCCATTCAAGGCGTAAGCATTCAAAAACTCTTATGCTTCCTAAGAAGAACAAAATACTTTGCGAAAGCAAATAACCCATGAGCTAGGGATCTGCTCAGAGATCACGTGGTATCACAAGGGGCCCAGTGTGGCCTAAGTGTGGGGATTAGTATCTAATCTCCAACCACTCCTACCTAACCAAACCTATAGATAAAAAACTCAGCAAAGAAATACCTACCCTGCCAAATGAGTGATTTCAAAGAATGAAATTTGTGTCACACAAGGGTTGACCTTAGTCCTAACCTTAAATTTAACTACCTCAAGTCAGTATAAAAAAACGAAGTCAGAAGTCTCGCTTATAACTGTGTTCTGTTTAAAATTATAAAGTTGTTCACCCAGAAAAAAAAGAACGAAGGAAATCCTTAACATTTCTTATGATTTGAGAACAATCCGTTTGCTATGTTGCGCTCATAACAAAAACGATCGCAACGGGGTCAAACGGGTCACTGAAAAATGCCTTGACCGAGTGTTTGAGTGTTGAGAATTGTTAACCAAGCGGTCTGAGAACAAAAAAACATTTTTCATTGGTTATATAAATAGGCTTATAGATCTACCACTTATAGAATTCTACAAGGAAATTAAAATATTTATTGACTTTATTTCGCTATGAATTCTTATTCGTGCTCCGAGTGCAATGCTGAAGTTACAACAGCGCAGCTTCGCGGTTTTGATGCGGTTCGTTGCTCATCGCTTTGTCGTAGTACTTTTCACAGTGCATGTGTTGATCTCCCAGAGGATGCTAGTAGATTATTAACAAATATGCCGAATCTTCTCTGGCAGTGTGATAGCTGTGTTGTGAGTGAAAAGTGAAAAGTCTATATATGGATTTAAACTCTATGTTTCTGAAGGCTTTTTCCAATTCTACCATTGACATATCAATGTAAGTCATCGTAAAAAAGTGGTGAAACTATTGCCTCCAGCTTCTGCAATTGGTCGTCAAGCAAACCATGCAGACCTGCTCCCCTCGCACCAGTTTCTACTGCCGCCAGGATCCATGCAAAGAATCACAGGAACAAGAGGCAAATAGTTGGTCAAGCTCCTAGTTGTGAACTGCTCGAAGTTGTGCCGAGCAATAGCTTCCTTCATATTGATATATTCAGAGCGCACGTAAAATCTGATTCTGTGTGTGAGTATGTGGCAAATAAGCTAGGTGTAGATACCGCCACCATAATTTGCAAGCCTTTAGTCAAAAATGGTGTAGATGTTGCTACATTGGAAATCGTCAATTTTAAATGAGAAATACCTGAGCAGTACTTTCAGACTGTAATTAGTGATGCGTTCTGGCCCAAAGTCAGTCGATTCATCCACAGGGATAGGCCGATTGTTGATGGGAACGTACTGGATGTGCACATTCATCATACATCGGACTCAAAAACCCCTTAATAATCGGAAATCAAAAACATCATCAGCTGGATTCTTGGTTTTTTGTTTTGTCTAACGTTCATCAAACGCTCACTGGATAGGCTTTGTCACCAGATTCCATAAAGATTCCCGCTCTAAGCGCGCTCTTCGGAGATGTGCACTCATTACAATCAAAGCAACAACGACTTCAGCTGGAGTTGTCGTTGTTTGTTTCGCCCGAAGTTCGTCAAACGCTCTCTGGCTGCTCTCATCATATTTCATCAAGATTTCCGCTCTAAGTGCGCTCTTCAGAGTTGTGCGCTCATCACCGTCAAACAAACAACAATATCACCTTAAGTTGTCGTTGTCTGTTTCGCACCACGATCGTCAAACGCTCTTTGGAGAGCCGCTCTCATCATATTTCATCAAGATTCCCGCTCTAAGCGCGCTCGTCGGAGTTGTGCGCTAATCACAATCGAATCAACAACAATGTCAGCTGGAGTTGTCGTTGTCTGACTTGTGTTACGTTTGTCTTATGCTCACAAAAACCCAACGGCTGGAGCTTTCGAAATTAGCTTTGAGTGATACTCGTGGTCACAATATCATTGCCTTAACACCGCGCTCCTCTCTGACGCTTTGTTTGTATTTCACATCGACTGCTTTGTGTTGCTCTTCTCGATGGCAGTATTAACAACAACATTGCCCTTCTCTCCTCAACTTGGATAGATATGCTCCTTTAACGGCGACATTACCATCGCTCTTAAGAACTAGTTGCCCTTTACTAAAAGTATCTAGCAAACTTCAGGAATGCATCGATCCTAGTCTGCATGATAAAATTTGTATCAAAATCTCTACATTACTGAAGGTAATCTGCGGGCCTACAGCATTGGGAACGCAAGAAGAAATAATTCCTAGGGCATTGGACTATGTGACTTAAATGCAAGTCCGGAGGTTGCTGATCGTGATATTGTGAGTACGGCCCAACTAAACATTTTTTTTCAAAACATCTTTGGAATGCCGACAATGTATATATAAGTATACTTTGCCACATCCCAATGCGAGTTTGGTGTTATAGCTTTAGTTAAAACTTGACTCAACATAAACTTTTACTCAAATGAATTCTTCGACTCCAAATTGTACCATGTGTTCCGCATAGACAGAGATATCTCGAAAACCCAGTTTGCTATAGGGGGTGGTGTAATTGTTGCTGTTCGCTGCAATTCGCGCTGCTTGTCAATTGGACTTCTCATTAAAGATAGCCTTCTTGACCAAGTTGCAGGGTTGATAATTGGAGAATCGGAAACGCTGCAAATTGTTGTGTCATACATACCACATAATGGTTCATACAAACTTTACAAGGTCCATCTGGAAAACATTACCGATATCTACAATAATCTGCAGGACCATCAACATATCTGTGTGCTTGGAGACTTAAGTCTAATCTTTAACCATCCCTCGTTTGGTCTCAGGATCCGGAGCATCACTCTTCACTGCCAAGCAACGTACATCAACCAAACGAGATTCTTTTCACCGATGATATTTTCAGTATGGGCTTAATACAAGTCAATAATATATTCAATAACTTACATAACATTTTAGACTTTGTATTCTTTAGCGCTGATCTTAACTTTCTTTATAAGCAATTGTGATATCCATCATAGGCCATTGCTACTTGGTATAAACTTTAGCAGTTTTGCGCCTTCAGCTGAATATTCACCTATATTTATTTTCAATGAAACCAGCCTTTGTGCCATCAGAAATGAGATCTCTGCCATTAACTGGGAGTCAGTTTTATCACATGTCAGTTTGGAGTCGTGTTATGACACTTTTTTAGTTGTTATTTTAAACATCATTAAGAACAATGCTCAAGAAAGGGTCCGCAATTCATTTAAGTTGCCTTGGTATACAAATGGTTTGAAAAAGCTTAAAAATCTTCGAAATACATTTTACACAGGATCCTGGTGATTCGACTACACACTTGGACTTACAGCACGAACGACAATTTAAATTTCAAAATAAATTTCTTTACAATCAGTATATAGCGAAAGTTGAGAACGGGCTTCTTCAGTCCCATCCGCTATGTTCCTAGGGAATTTATCTTCGCATTCAAATACAGAAGCTGCCAATCTCTTTGCCTCTTATTTTAAAGCTTAGTTTGAGAAAACAGCAGCCTGGAATGATTCCCAAACACTAAATGCGATCATTCCTCTATTGAATTTAGGTAGTTTAACCGTGCTACAAGAGAATATTAATAGGGCTGTGAAAGACGTTGGTGATTCTTACACTCCGGACTGTGATGGGATTCCGACCTACCTTATGAAACATTGTATAGAGGTGCTATGCGTACCACTAAAAATTCTCTTTGATAAATCACTTTCTAGTGGACACTTTGCGGATAAATGGAGGTCGCATCCGTGACTCCATTTTAAAAATCAGGGCTGAGGAATAACATTGCCTATAGCAAATATCAGTTATATTGATAAACTCTTTGAACGAATTTTTGCCCATAAACTATCGTTTCTTGTAAAAAACATATATAAGCACTGCTAAACATGGTTTTGTAGCAGGTCAGTTAACCACGACTAATCTTACCTTTTGTAGCAACTATTGCATTCATGCCTTTGATATGCGATCTCAGGTTGATGCTACTTACACTGATTTTGCGAAAGCCTTTGACAAAGTTAGCCACAGAGCCCTACTGGCAAAACTGAATTGGAAAAAATCATATTTACACCATCGTCTTTATAGAGTTAATATTAATGGAAAATTCTCGGACTCCTATTTGGCAACCTATGGCATTCCTAAAGGGAGTGCTATGGAACCTATGCTTTTTATCATTTTCATTAATGATGTGAGATTCTGTCTATCTTCAGAGTGTCTACTGTATGCAGATGATTTAAAAATTTGTAAGTTTATTAAAATAGCGACAAACTCACAATTGGTTCAACAAGACTTAGATTCGTTGAGCTCTTAGTGTTGCCGAAATTCACTTCCTCTTAACATAAGCAAGTGCTTCTATGTCACTTACAGTAACTCCGTATACAATTTCGCCATATCCTCTACAACTGCGGCAGGAATCCTTGGATCTAGGTGTGTTGTTTGACTCGAAATTTAAGTTCGCAGCACACTCCGATTACATCATGCCCTGGGCCTATTCTATATTTAGATTTGTGAAACGGATCTAAACTAGAATCTGCGACTCTTATTTGGAACTCCTTCCCTACCACTCATGAAAATTGAATAGAACGACTACTGAAACAATTTCTTAAATTCGCTTTGTTGCAGCTAAGGTTGTTAGACCCTATTCCTTCATGCTACCGGCAATGTAGGCTTGCTCACCTACCATCCGTTGAGCATCGTAGAAGTCTCCTCGCTTTTGCTTCATCTCTGAAATGCTGAATGGTAGTATCGACTGTCCGGAACTACTCTCGAAAGTTGGTTTTCACACTCCGTCTAGACAGCTTCGGAATTTTGGTCCCTTTTTTCTCGAGCTGCGGCGTACAAACTATTTTTTAATTGAGCACCTCCATAGAGCCTTATATGAGTCTAACGCACTTCCAATTGATATGCAATTAGACTGCTTCTCAAGTAAATCAATTCTTAAGCTTAGGTAAGTCAATTATTTTGTAAATTTTAGTACGTAGAATAAGTTGTTGAATTGAACAAGTAGCCAATAAAGGAATTCCGTTGTCAAAATAAATAAATAAAAAAATTAATAAATAAATAAATACTGATTTTTGTTGAGTTAACATTGACTTACCGCGATCTCAATATATGGTTATGTGGGCGGCGTACAGATTTAAGCGTTATGGGCGCATTTGGGAGTTAGAGTGGGCGTGGCATATTTGCGTAATAAACTCGCGCTGCGTACAAGCCTTCGGAATCTAGATCTGCACTCCCAATTCTCTATCTTTGATAGCTTACGAGATATCCACCCTTATACCTACAATTTTTTGAAGTTTGGGGGCGTTAAAATGGTAGGCATTGATGAGAACAATACACTATAGTTAACATTTTAACTCTAGCATTAAAACTGTAGGAACCACTGTGTTGGGCCCTAGAGTGGGAGTGGCACCCTCACGAAACCAACATGCGCTCCGCATGAATCTGTAAATTCTCTCTTGGAAAATATTAAATCAAGATCTGAAGCACTAATGTACTGCAGCCTTTCGTAGTTGTATCCACACTCTAGGAATATATTGCAAAAATAAGTCTCAACTAATAATGGCTTACACATATATATATATAAATATATATATATATCTGCACATATGTTGATTTATAAAAACCTAAAAGCAGGTCAAGCACAACCAAATTGACCTCGTGGTCCGTAAGGAATTGAAGCAAAATTGGATCCTCCATGGTACTTCGTCAAACTAATGCACAAATAAAGTAATTTCGTTAAAATTATACATACTTACCCAGTAATTACATTTATAAACACCTTAAACTTTTCTTTTGTCACTTTTTACACTAAAATTGACGCAGTAAATAAAAGTGGGACCAACGCATACAAAGCGTAATTATACCGTTGTACACAGAATATACACAAAAAGGACGAATTTACAGTCATACTATTTTTTCGAAGACTTTTCGATATTACGTTTGATATGAAATCTTATCGACTTGCTAAGTATTCATATCATTATGATACGGATTCATATTAACATTTGAAGTTGATATGATTTCGTATCAAAATGATCATTTTGATATGAAAAAATTGATATGTGAAAATTGAGGAGACAATATCAAACGGGTATTGTTTCGTTTTTTTCTCTGTGTAGATGTGATTTCGATGGCTGACAAAAACTTTGATTTTAAATCAATACAAGTTAAGAAAGATCTATTAATGGTGAAGAAATAATCAATAATGTATTTATCTATTGAAAAATTGTAATAGTGAATAGGTGATTATAAAAAAAATACATTTTTTAAATTAATTCACTTGTGAGAAACAAAATTGGGGCCCAACGTGGGGCCGTGTGATTAAAAAATGCTAAAACAAAGCTTTAAATTAAATGCTTAAAAAGTTGAAAGTGAAAAAGGAATTTAGCGCGGCCGAAAACCCGATACAACCGACGAATATGTAAAGCCTGTGTTGATAAAAATAAGGTGGAAATTAATAAATTCAATAATCCGCTTAAACTCTATATAACCGGCAAAAAATTAAAAAGTTTGTGTTGATCAAAAAAACTAAGGTAGAAAATAATTAATGAAATAATCCCCTTAAATCTCAAATTAAACAAGGAAGAACGCTATAGTCGAGTACCTCGACTATCAGATACCCGTTACTCAGCTATATGGAGATATGCAAGCAGCAAAGCGAGATTAAAATGCGCCACCTACCGGCGGTATACAGATTTAAGCGTTATGGGCGTTAGAGTGGGCGTGGCAAATTTTTTTTTTGGATCAATCGATAGGTTTCGACGAGACCAATACATTTCAGTTAAAATTTTTTATCTAGCATGAAAATTGTGGGCGTCACAGGTTTTCGCGGTTTGTGGGCGTTAAAGTGGGCGTGGCAAACTTTTTTTTGAGTCAATCGATAGGTATTGATGAGAACAATACATTTCAGTTAAAATTTTTATTCTAGCATCAAAACTGTAGGAGCCACAGTTTTGGGCGGTTTGTGGGCGTGGCACTGTGCCGAAACAAACTTGCGCTGCGTAAGAAGCTCAGGAATCTGCACGCTAAATCTCAATAGCCTAGCTCCCATAGTTTCCGAGATCTCAGCGTTCATCCGGACGGACAGACAGACGGACAGACGGACAGACGGACATGGCTAGATCGACTCGGCTAGTGATCCTGATCAAGAATATATATACTTTGTGGGGTCGGAAACGCTTCCTTCTGCCTGTTACATACTTTCCGACGAATCTAGTATACCCTTTTACTCTACGAGTAACGGGTATAAAAATAGTGATCGTAACATAAATTCACTGCTAGGACAATATAAAAATTAAAAAGTGAAATTTATCGAAAAAATAGACATCGGAAAACACAATTTAATTTAAAAAAAAATGTTTAATACAAAAATTAACAAAAAAATCTTTGAAACCATGAACAAAAAAACATTCAAAGAAAACAGACTCCACATGAATACGCCTCAGGAACATTCAAACCATCCAGCGATAACAAACAACACAATGTTAAATGTAGGAGATTAAATAAAACAAATTAAAAATATTGAATTAAATCCATTAAAGGAGGAGATAGTAAACTTAAGATCGCAGATTTCTCACAAAATTAAAACGGTTGAGGATTATCAGATAGACATTATAGATCCAAATATCAAGTGCGACACATCTTATGAGATCATCAAGTCTGTTAGGGTATATACAGGTAAAGAAGATAAATATGTAAGCTGAAGAGAATCAGCTGAAATAGCAATATGCCAGAGGGAGTAAACGATTTTATTCTGCCTAATCTATATTAAGAAGCAAAATAACGGGAATGACAAACGATGCCTTAACCCGTAATGGTACGGTATTAGATTTCGATGCCATAATGGCCAGACTTGACCTTGTCCTTAGCTACAAACGTCCAATTCATTTTATTGAATTAAGTGTATTGAGTCAGGGAAAATTATCCATAATTGATTATTATATATATATATTAGAAAATTAACTCTACTAATTAATAAAACTAATATGACCAATGCACTATGGGTAAAAAACCCGATTTTGGTGCATAAACCTATTTATTTTCTTAATTAATTTTTATGAATGGCCCATACTAATCGAATCTAGACATCTTCATTTCAAAAAAACCGCCCTCCAAAAATTTTTGGTGGCAACTCTGTAGTGTTGCCACTCCAACAATGTCAGCTGTTCGAGAGGCTTTGCTATGTCGTTAAATTGGTGCGAAAAATTGGCAAACTTTACGTGCTTGTTGTTTTCTGTGAAAAAAAAGTTTAATCAATATGAAAATGGAAATTCCTTGCAAAGGTATTTATTAATGCAAATTAGCTTAAACATTTGATTTTATGTGTCTTGTTGTCCACCTGTGAACTTTTTTTATGTGTATCTTTATAGATTTGAACTAACAATTGTGTTTGTGTTTTGTGGAGTATAGCTTATTAATAGCATTGACTTGCAAAAGAGTAAGAACGAGAAATTAATTACAAAAGTGTCCTTATTGTCATACAACTAACCGTTTTTGCTCATTTTTGCTCCTTTTCGCTAAACTTGCGTTTATGTAGAGACATATGTGTTTGGTCACGGGGCTCTTCTTGCAGTTTGGGAAAGCAACAAACGCTCGCGAGAAGCATTGGAGACTTACATATTCGACAAATTGAATGCCGATCATCAAAATGAAACAATAATAAAAACAATATCAACTAAAATTACTAACTTTATTAATTACATAAATAAACATTTGCCTCGATGCTGCCGAAACATAAAGCGATTTAGACAAAAACACGCTATGTGGCTAGCCGGTAATATGACTATACTTTCTGATAGAAATGAATCCCCACAGAAGAAAGGTGGTCGTCCAAAATTGTCATATGATCATGCCAGAAAATGCAGCCGGGTTGACAATATGTCAGATGTTTTTCACAGAGCTATGGATTCGTCTGATCCCCTTTTATCTAGTTTTTGCTCAACAAAAACCAACCGGATGCCTCTGCCAGCAGAGGTTGTAGATCTTTTGGATTCGCCAATCATATCCCCAGGCACAGAAGACACAGATGAAGAAAATTGTAGCGATGATGTAAGTGACACTTTTGAAATAGAATTAGAGGAAGAGGTACCAGACGATATTGAAAACTAAAAAACGAGGAAAAAATAAAAAGAGTAAGTTAAAATTGTTGAGTTATTAAAAAAAGTTAATCGAATTTTTTTTCAGTGTTCTTCAAATGTAACAATGGATCCCAAATATGTTACCGGTTTTTTTCTATAATGTAACACCAAATAGGATTAAAATTATAATATATAATAATTACTTATTTTAAAATGTATTTTTAACCACTGTGCGGTAGACAAATTAAAAAAAAAACAAAAACCAAAATTTTGTTTAAGTTTAATTATTACACCAAAAAAAGGTTCAAGTCAATATCTTAAAAACTAGAGTTTATGCACCAAAAACGGTTTTTTTGCCCATAGTGCAATGGTATAAACAAAGCGACAACAGCGAAAATGAATGAAAAACATAGGAAGACATCTCTTAGAGTTTTCATTACCGGCCTCATTGGCCAAATTTCAGATGTGAATCCACCTGACCTACAAAATGCAATGGTCATAGTTCAGGAATTAGAAAGCAACAACATGAGGGCTCATTTCGCAAATAGTTTCTTAACTACTCAGAGAAAACATAGTGTGCAAAACTCAACCACAAGCCAAGACAACAAAAAATAACTATAATAACCAGCGGAACAATAATAATTTAAGGTTTAACCAAGACAACAAGAACAACAAGGAAGAACGCTATAGTCGAGTAACCCGACTATCAGATACCCGTTACTCAGCTAAAGGGACCAAAGGGAAATGGAGAGATGTAAGCAGCAAAACGAGATTGAAATGCGCCACCTACCGGCGGTAGACAGATTTACGCGTTATGCGCGTTAGAGTGGGCGCGGAAAATTTTTGTTGGATCAATCGATAGGTATTGATGAGACCAATACGTTTCAGTTAAAGTTTTTATATAGCATGAAAATTGTGGGCGTCACAAGTTTGGGCGGTTTGTGGGGGTTAAAGTGGGCGTGGCAATTTTTTTTGGGTCAATCGATAGGATTTGGTGAGAACAGTACATTTCAGTTTAAATTTTTGTTCTAGCATAAAAACTGTAGGAGCCACAGTTTTGGTCGGTTTGTGGGCGTTAGAAATGCTGAAACAAACTTGCGCTGCGTAAGAAGCTCAGGAATCTGCACGCTAAATCTCAATAGCCTAGCTCCCATAGTTTCCGAGATCTCAGCGTTCATCCGGACAGACGGACATGGCACGATCGACCAGGCTAGTAGTATACCCTTTTACTCTACGAGTAACGGGTATAAAAACATAACAAAACAGCAATGCTTTATCAGCTTCAGATTTTGTAAATTCTGAAATAAGTCGAATGTTAAAAGAAAAAATTATACGGTAGTAGTATGGAAACGCGGCTTCTGGGACAATTAGCATATTAATGATATATTATGTTATTAGTTGTAGTCATACAGACAAATAACGTTTTATCAATCTCATATCCATTTACTTCGTACTTCATTTCATCCAAAGAGTAAGCCATACAATTATTTTTAAAAAAGTGGTAACATTATCAGTTGTAGGTCCATTCGGTGAATCTTTTTCAATAATTCCTGGAAAATTAAGGTAACTTTCGTGAGGAAGCACGTACAAGTCTTGATTTTGAATAGTAATTCGAATTTCATCGTTTGTCTTAAATGTTTGATAATACGATGAATAAGTATGAAACTCTTCCTTCGAAATACTCTCATCTGAGTAAACCTTTTCTCGAACATTTAAAATTTCGCTTCAAGCGTAACGACTTTAAAAATAGTATATTTTTCAAAGTAAGTGAGCTTCTTTTTACTGTTGATCCTCTTTCTATAGGTTTACAATTAGTAATGCTTGGCTGAGGACTTAAGCTACGTCTTTTATTATAAATAATTATTCTATTAACCGAATGTGCATGCGAATCGAAACGTTTTCACCACGTAAATTCACCAAATCACCGTTTTGATGAACTATGCGTATAGATAGTGTGCTTATTTCGTCACAGTTGATTGATAAATAAATTAGGTTGTGTGGTGTCACTGTCATTTTATACCCAGGCGGAACATTAATGCCAAACTCATATAATGTATTATTCGGTGTATTATCTACATATGAACCGCTGATTATCTTACATTCCAAACGAATTGTATTAATTATACCCGTTACTCGTAGAGTAAAAGGGTATACTAGATTCGTCGGAAAGTATGTAACAGGCAGAAGGAAGCGTTTCCGACCCCACAAAGTATATATATTCTTGATCAGGATCACTAGCCGAGTCGATCTAGCCATGTCCGTCTGTCTGTCTGTCCGGATGAACGCTGAGATCTCGAAAACTATAGGAGCTAGGCTATTGAGATTTGGCGTGCAGATTCCTGAGCTTCTTACGCAGCGCAAGTTTGTTTCAGCACAGTGCCACGCCCACTCTAACGCCCACAAACCGCCCAAAACTGTGGCCCCTACAGTTTTAATGCGAGAATAAAAATTTTAACTGAAATGTATTGTTCCCATCAATACCTATCAATTGAGCCAAAAAAAAGTTTGCCACGCTCACTTTAACGCCCACAAACCGCGAAAACCTGTGACGCCCACAATTTTCATGCTAGATAAAAAATTTTAACTGAAATGTATTGGTCTTGTCGATACCTATCGATTGATCCAAAAAAAAATTTGCCACGCCCACTCTAACGCCCATAACGCTTAAATCTGTATACCGCCGGTAGGTTGCGCATTTTAATCTCGCTTTGCTGCTTGCATATCTCCATTTAGCTGAGTAACGGGTATCTGATAGTCGATGTACTCGACTATAGCGTTCTTCCTTGTTTTTAATATGTTCACGGTCTGATCTGATCGAAAGGTTTTTGTAGGATGTGGTTCTAGTACTTTTTGATGGAAACCAAACAGTTGTTAGTTAGTTATTTCAACTTGAAGTGTATTATTATTACTTTGAATTTTAAATGTATTTTCATGGTTAAAGTATTTTAGTTTTTTGTAAACGAAATCGGTGTTATTATTCGATTCGTATGATCCAGTAGGAATTGTAATAACATTGTCACCGATGTGAAAGAGATTATTGCTTTCATCAATATTTGGAATCGAAATTTACATATTAAAGTCGATAAGTGCGCACTCATATCGACCATTCAATTGGATAGGTGGAAAAAAGTTTGTATTTATAATGGAACTATTTCCATCCAAGGATAATGCAAGTGATCTAGAGTTGTTGAAATCTCTTGATAAGCTGTGGGATTGTAGTAGCTAACCCAGCTTTATATTGATATCACTCCCTAAATCATAATAAATTGATCAAGTGCTTTTCTGTATCTTCCATTATTCATTTCGTTATCTTTGCTAGTTAATAAGAATTCGTGCTTACCCTCCTAAAAGTTCTGACAAATATGGTCCCATTATATATGCCGCATATATATATTATCTTGCTTAAACATTATAATAAAGTTGTCATTGTCACGAATCAAATGTTTCGGTATATGACTATATGTTTGACATTAATAAGAAGTCGATATTTTTATGTCGACCCATACAAAAATAAGATCTTATGCTATTTTGTTTTCAACAAGCTACGTCATCGAATATCATAATGGAATTGTTTTTGGCTTTACTGTACACCGTCATTATGGAAGAATATGTGATATCCACTTCCTTTAATCGGCACTATGTCGTGGCGCTAGATTTTTCTCGTTTCCATCGTTAATATTTCTAACTACAATTTTTTAATTTTGGCTTACTATACGCACCTTTCAAACTACTGTACCTTATTCAATGAGAAATCTTTGATGATTAAACATCAATAGAATGGGGAAACGTTTTTATAATCGCTTCAGTCGCATTTTTAACTGTTAACACGGTGGTGTTATTGTCGATAAGCAGATAAATACATTACCGATTGAAGATCATATTCCGGAAAATAATTTACAGTAAACGCTTGGATTGCAGTGATCAAGGAATAAACTCATTGGATGAAGCTTGCAAAGAGCACGATAGTACGACATAGGGCAGACTCCATATTGATTGACAAAGCCTGGTCGCGTGTCAAGGCACCAGATAACAGTCTTGGTGAAAAAACAGCAGCATACTTTGTAATGAATATATATAAGATATTATAATGAATAAAACGGAAAAGAAAGAAAGAAAAAAGATAATGAAAAAAAAATTTAGATGAACCCTATCGACTGTTATTAATGTTGCAAAAAAATTTAATGCTAACAGTGTTTCATTTAAAAAACACAAACCATTAGACATTATGAGGGCAATTAAAGTTCCACGTTAATCAATTCATCAATCAATGGGTTCTAAGAAAAATGTTAAAGGACCTCGTGTAATTAATGTACCCAAAATTGGAGGTTTTCTACCAATCGTGCCGATCTTGACAGCCCTCAGCACTATTGGTAGTTTAGCAAGTGGTAGTGCAGCAATTGCAAAACCAATTAACAATGCGAGAATGGCTAAGGAAGATATGGAGGAGAAAAAACGTCACAACAGGAAAATTGAAAGTGTTGCTGTAGGAGAAGGATTATATCTCAAGCCCTATAGAAAGGGTTATGGTTTCTTTCTTAAACCCTATAGTAAGGGGAAAGGAATTAAGAAGCGAAAAAACTAATTTCTCTGCTACCCAATAGACCACTATCAAATATCGACATTATACATTTTGCTAGGAAATATATCTCACATTTTAGAGGGGTGTTTATGAGAGATCTACTTCACGATCAAGTGGTACACATTGGGTTGCATTTAATAAAAATAAAAATAATATACATTATTTCGATAGTTTTGGAAATCTTCGGCCACCTAGAGAAGTTGTGAAATACTTGGGACATAGAATACAATACAACTACGATAGAGTTCAAGACTTTGATACATACAACTGTGGACACCTGTGCCTCGCTTTTCTACTTTCTTTCGTAGAAGATGTGGAGTCAAAACCGGTATATTTAAATGGTAATTATACCCGTTACACGTAGAGTAAAAGGGTATACAAGATTCGTCGGAAAGTATGTAACAGGCAGAAGGAAGCGCTTTCGACCCCATAAAGTATATATATTCTTGATCAGGGTCACTAGCCGAGTCGATCTAGCCGTCTGTCCGTCTGTCCATCTCTCCGGATGAACGCTGAGATCTCGGAAACTATAAAAACTAGGCTATTGAGATTTGGCGTGCAGATTCCTGAGCTTCTTACGCAGCGCAATTTTGTTTCAGCAATGTGCCACGCCCACTCGTACGCCCACAAGCCGCCCAAAACTGTGGCTCCTACAGTTTTGATGCTAGAATAAAATTTTTTACTGAAGTGTATTGTTTTCATCAATACCTATCGATTGACCCAAAAAAAAATTTGCCACGCCCACTCTAACGCTTAAATCTGTCTACCGCCGGTAGGTGGCGTATTTTAATCTCGCTTTGCTGCTTGCATATCTCCATTTCCTTTTGGTCCCTTAGAGTAACGGGTATCTGATAGTCGAGGTACTCGACTATAGCGTTTTTCCTTGTTTTAAATTTGGGGTCGACCTGCACGCTTTCAAATTCACAGTCTAAGTTTATACTTCACATCGAATTTTAAGTCATTCTTAACAAAAAACAATAACAGCTCATAACAGTTAATAACAGCTAGTTACCAGCTAATAACAACTAGTAAGCAACTTGTTAACATATAAGTATTACAGACTATGGCGTTTAGTATCTCAGTATTTGTTTAGTAACTGAGGAGTGACTACATGAATTTCGGAAATTTCAAATTTTTGTACCTATAAAGTTTGTAAAATATACTACAAGGAATATTTTGTCTCAGTTAACCAAAGCTAGATTTGCTTTGAAGCGAAAATTCAATGATCTCAAACGAGTCAAAAATCATACGGAGCTGGGTCAAGTGAATAAATTTGCATACAAATTTTTCGGAAGTTTTCAAAAATGTCGATTTAAAGAAATACATCAGTTTTTAAATATAATTCTAAATAATCTGTAAGAGCGGAACAAGAGAAATGCGACCAAGCTTTGAGAGCTTGATCATAATCTTCCTGAGAGCATTCCCTTTCTGATAAGTTACTATAGAATGCTTCCCTTGGTGGGAGGGAAGTTTCCTCGAGTCTACTAGCGGAATCTTAATATTCATAGGGAAATATACCCTTCTTACGCATTAGTCCAAATTCTATATCACTACTGAAAAACGATTTTACAGTGTTCAATTGATCATCAACTAAATTAGAAGCTAGGGTATCTAAACTTTATGGCATAAATCTATATGTATCGAGAAAACGAATTTCAAAACTATTTCCACTTAAACTTTTTATTTTCTTTGAGACAGAAATATAGTTTTCCTTATTTATTGGTATTACGGAAATTTCACCGGGAATCTTTCCCAACTCTTGAATAAACAAATGACAGTCGTATTTTGAAAAATTATGAAAAAATACTGGTATGAATTTGTTAACTTTATAATCCAAGTTACACTTAGAGTGGGCTGCACCTCTAAAGCGACCTGTGAAATGACAATGATCTCTAACCCTATCAGTCCCTAAATCTTTCTGACAAATAGAGCAATTCAATGAATTATCAAATATTTTCTGGTCATCCAAAGTCATTCTCATAGGAACTATTTTATTTAAGTAGTCATCACTCAATTTAGTTAAATTTTTTATCAATGAATCTACAAAACTTACTCCCGAATTTTTTCCTGTTTCTAAAACAAATTTATCTAGTTTAGAATCAAAAGCACACTTTATATAACACGCATATGATATTGGAATATGTTCATTAATATTAAATAATTTAGGGCTCACTTCAAGATTTGTCGGTTCCAGAATGCATTCAAAATCCGCGTAGACAACGAATGGAACTTGAAGCTGATGTTGAACCTGGGTAAATTCCAATGTATTATTCTGGGGGTGTGGCATCTTTGAGACCTTTTTACTGCAGAGCGTTTTGTGTTTCAATGCAGCTTCCTCAGTTTTGGAAAAATTTAAACACACATTGCAGAAATATTGCGCCCTCTTCTGATTTCCTCTCTGAGCAGTCATTAGTCTTTGAAAGAGAAATATATACAAATTATTTAATTGCTTAAAAGAGATAAAAATGAATAAAAGAATTTACCTTGAAATATTTTTAATGTACATGTAATGTCCATTTCCACCTTCTTCCAAAAACATCATATTGATATGAAGAGGCTTTTCCACTTCCGATTGAAAAAGTGGTCCAATTATTTCCCTCGTCTCTTCATTATATCCGAATACGTTTAAACTCATATGAGTATTCTTCTTTAAAAAATTTTTTATACATTTTATTTCAAGGGGGAAAGTCAACCCTGTGAAATCTAATATTATTTCATCACTAATACGAATTATCTCCAGCGATATATCAATATTATATGCCGAACATCTTTGCGGCCTGTTAACAATTTTCAAGGCAGAAATCAAAGCCCATTTAAAACAATAGTGATCATTTTCGTTACAAACGTTAACTATTGCTTTTTTCGTTAAAAGGAATCGAGGTAGTGGTATGAAAGATGAACCAGCCATCGGTGTATAATGATTCGCATTCATTTCCAAGCGAATCAATTTTATAAGAGACCATCCACTATCTCTCTCTTGAAATTCTTGAGTTTTAGAAATCATTTCCATGGTATGTTCATGAAAGACACATTCTAAATCAGAACCTTTATTCATGATCGTCATTTTACTTTGAAAACTTTTCATTTCAATTTCTTCAGATTAATCTTTAAAAAGTAAATACTCTGCAAACAGTTCTAAGTTTACTTTTGCTGATGTATAACTTTCTAATAGAATGCTAAGATGAGGTAGCAGTGACAATCCAGCTTCAGTCAAGAAACTCTTAGGTAAGATCAAGTCCGATCCATCGTTTACATACATGTAATGCGGTATTCTTCAATTGCAGCCCTCAGAAATTTGTTTGACTCTTCCGTCAAGGGGTTGAATTGCATTTCGCTTATGCAGCTACGAACGGACATGGTTTGCCCACTTATTCTTTTGCAAGAAACACTCGCGATTAACAAAACTGATTTTGGTTATTCAATTTATTTTATTCTTTTTGTTTAAACTCCTTTTCCCGCGATCACTTTTTCACTTTTACTTAAGTTACTCAAGAATATTTTTGGTACACTAATTATTGTCCTCGATCATTTATAGTGTTTGAAGTGGGCGTGTACGATCATATTGAAGATGAGAGGTGCATACTTAAGATAAGACTTAGGTTATTCTAGTAGGCTAAATCGATAAAGGAGACCCAAAATCATAGAATATAGGAGAGTGTTGGTTAGAAGAGGTCGCACATACTTCGATGGAGTTAATATGAAAAGATCTATTCATGGCAATCATATGGACACCTACGTGTGGTAGCCAATAGAGGACAGTTTAGAAAAAATCATTTCAACTTTGGGAAAAATCAAAGTTTTTCATTTGTTGAATTTCGAGAATGCTTATCTTGTGGTAAAAGAAGAAGATGAAAGCCTCTATAAAAATTCTTTATAAATTGTGTAATCATATTTAAAAGTGTAAGACGAGATTGTGGACTTAGATAGACACCATGCATTCAGTTAAAAAAGGTAATTTTCTGAACATATTTGACGGATCTCCGTTCAATGCACACTATGTGCGACTCCAGTTCATACAATCAAAACTCTTTGAATGTGATAAAGTTAATATAAAAACATCTACATCAGGGGACAGTTTGGTAAAAATCATTTCGACTTTGGAAAAATTCAGACATTTTTATTTGTTGAATTTCGAGAATGCACATCTTGGGGTAAAAGAATAAAACTTCTTTATAAATTGTTTAAGCATATTTAAAAGTGTGAGACGAGATTGTGGACTTAGATACACATCACGTATTCAGTTTAAATAAGACATTTTCTGAACGTTCAGTTCTTTTCCAAACGTCGGCGAATGCAGACGTGCATTTATTTCTCTTGTGCTCCGGAAGACAATCGTTGAAAAAAAAATCACGATATAAAATAAAAATAAAAAGCGAAAAGACGCTTATTGCGATGAAAAGATACTATTATTTTGTGTTTTTAATTAATGCTTCTAATACTAAAATACAAATAAAAGGAAAAAAACAAACAAATAAGGTGATGAACCCAAAAGAAGTTCGGGCGCAGCGCCAACGTAAGCAAGACGAGCGTCGGCTCTCGCTGCAAAAGAGCAATGTAATCTCTTAGCGGACTTATCAACTGCATCTAGCGCAGCACCGACAGATGCTTCAATTAAAAAGTAAGGTTCGACCATACAGACTGGCATGGATCGCTATATAAACATTGAAGGAAAACTAAGTCCACAGGGCAAGAAAATGGGTAACGGCGCAAAAATCAATCGGGCTTCCTCAAGCCAAGGAACTGTGCAAAACTCTAATACTGCAAATAGATTTGAACTTTTGGCTGACACGTCCGAAGAAATCTCTTCTGCAGTCTTAAATACGGACAAAAAGAAAGCGAGGCTGCCTCCGCTTTATATTCGAGAGAAAAACTCCAACAACCTTGTTAATATAATAATCGATCTGATTGGTAAAGTTAGCTTCCACGTAATCCCCTTGACTAAAGGAGACATACAAGAAACAAAGGTCCAAGTTAAAGACGAAGAAAGCTTTAGAAAATTGTCTGAGCTCCTAGACGCCAAGAAAAAGAACTACTATACCTACCAGCTAAAAAGTAGTAAAGGTCAACAAGTTGTAATGAATCGAACCAGACGTAAGCACTGCTGAATTCGAACATGCGCTAAAAGATAAAGTTTTTAACGTAAAAACCGTTTCAAATATATGTAACCGAAACAAACAACCGCAACCTCTTTTTAAAATGGAACAAGTACCTGACTCTAAGGCGCTCAAGAAAAACGAAGTCCATCTCATCTACAATCTCCAGTTTGTATTGCATCGCAGAATCACGGTTGAAGAGCCGCATAAACGCAAATTGTTAGGAATACGGAAATACCTCTGCTAAGTGTGAATTAAAAAACAAGGAAGAACGCTATAGTCGAGTACCTCGACTATCAGATACCCGTTACTCAAAGGGAAATGGAGATATGCAAGCAGCAAAGCGAGATTAAAATGCGCCACCTACCGGCGGTATAAAGATTTAAGCGTTATGGGCGTTAGATTGGGCGTGGCAAATACATTTCAGTTAAAATTTTTTATCTAGCATGCAAATTGTGGGCGTCACAGGTTTTTGCGGTTTGTGGGCGTTTAAGTGGGCGTGGCAAACTTTTTTTAGGTCAATCGATAAGTATTGATGAGAACAATACATTTCAGTTAAAATTTCTATCTAGCATCAAAACTGTAGGAGTTACAGTTTTTGGCGGTTTGTGGGCGTTAGAGTGGGCGTGGCAGTCTACTGAAACAAACTTGCGCTGCGTAAGAAGCTCAGGAATCTGTACGCCAAATCTCAATAGCCTAGCTCTCATAGTTTCCGAGATCTCATCGTTCATCCGGACGGACAGACAGACGGACAGACGGTCAGACGGACAGACGGACATGGCTAGATCGACTCGGCTAGTGATCCTGATCAAGACTATATATACTTTATGGGGTCGGAAACGCTTTCTTCTGCCTGTTACATACTTTCCGACGAATCTAGTATACCCTTTTACTCTACGAGTAACGGGTATAATGAACCAAATAGCAAAAAGTGCAGTTACTGCGGAGGAGACCACACAGCGAACTACAGAGGCTGTCCAGTATACAAGGAGTTAAAAAATCGGATCAACCAAAGAGTGTCAACAGCACGATCTCACCACACACCATTGATACCCTCCAAATCCACACCTGAAGTTTTCTTTTCGTCAGCAGCCCGATCTTTACTCGGCAGTTCCACTATAAATAAAAACGTAAGTTTTGCAAGCGTTATAAAATCGGGTCATGCGAGCCCTGCGTACAATGTCCAATCACCACCTACAGTCTCTTACCAACCTGCAGGGCACACAGAAAATTAAATGGTAACGATAATACTCAGATTGCAACACAGTATGGATCAATTAATTTCTTTTATGCGAACGACCATGCATATTTTGATTCAGATGCTCCAAAACACCATATCAAAATAATCAATGCCTTCCCTGCGCATTTCACTGTGGAATGCCAACGGCGTTTCACGGCACAAACTTGAGCTAGCACAATTTATGAATGACAATGAAATCGACATAATGTTACTTGCATAAACCCACCTTACCAACAAATACAATTTCGAAATCCGAGGGTATATGTTTTACAATACCAATCATCCTGATGGAAAGGCCCATGTAGGCACTGGAATCCTGATTGAAAACCGCATCAAGCACCACTTCCACAACACGTTTGCTACTAACTACCTGCAAGCCTCTTCTATCAATACAGTTAAGTTGTCACAATCTAGCCTTAGCAGCGGTATACTGTCCTCCTCAACTCACGATATCCGAAGCCCACTATATCGACTACTTCAACTATCGACTGTCTACCGAAAGGTAGACAACTGTATTACGCAATTATAAAACAATAAACTTGACTGAGTTTTCCCTGGTTCACCTACACACTGGCCTAGTGACCCCAGAAACTGCCGGACTTGATTGTAACAGTAACGGTTACGCCAATAAGGACCCCCGCAGGCTGCTGGGCCCGAAGCGACAAAGACAGAGCCGACACATTCGCTGCCCACCTTAAAAATGTGTTCCAGCCGAATCCAGCAACAAACGTGCGTAATATAAGATCGGAAACTGAAGACGACTTTCCTATTGCCGAACCAATTGTATTTCGATTATGCAAAGTTATAAAAATTATTAAAGAGCAGCTACAACCGAGAAAATCTCCAGGCTGCGATCTAACAACTCCAAAAATGCTTATAGAACTCCCACTATGCGCTGTTGGTAACAAATGCCAGCTGTTCAACGCGATGACAAAACTGGGCTGCTTCCCAAAGAGGTGGAAAAAGTCAAGCATCATAATGATACCAAAATCAGGAAAAGACCACATGCTCACCTCCTCATATAGACCGATAAGTTTACTTTCGTGTCTATTAAAACTCTTTGAAAAATGCCTTCTAACCCGTATAATACCATACTTCAGAAGACATAATAGTATCCCAGCACATCTATTCGGCTTTCGCGAAAAACATTCAACTATCGAACAGGTGAACCGCATAACATTAGAAATTCGAATGCATTTGAAAATAGGGAATACTCCACTGCGGTATTTCTAGTCGTCTCTCAAGCATTCGACAGAGTATGGCTTGACGGCCTAATGCATAAAATCAAAATAATGCTCCCCAATAACACGCATAAACTCTTGAAGTCATATCTTTACAACAGGATATTTGTTGTGAGATGCAATACTTCCATGCCAGCTTAACATAACATCGAAGCTGGAGTTCCTCAAAGCAGCGTTCTCGGGCCAACTTTATACCAACTCTACACTTCTGATATTCCTACGAGCAGACAACTGACTATGTCTACTGACCAAATGTCCACAACAAGCATCAGCGCAACTTGCGGCCTATCTTGATGTAGTAGAGAAATGGCTCTCAGACTGGCGTATAAAAGTAAGTGAGCAAAAATGTAAACAACTAACCTTTACTTTAAATAGACGAAAATGCCCAAACCTTACACTAAACAACACCGTGCTTCTTCAGTCAGATGAAGTAACATATCTGGGCGTACATCTCGACAGACGGCTTACCTGGCGTACGCATATTGAAGCTAAACGAACTCACCTAAGGCTAAAGGCAAACAGTCTGCATAGGCTTATAAACTCACGCTCCCCCTTCAGTCTGGACTACAAGGTCCTTCTCCACAACTCCGTTTTTAAACCAATCTGGACTTATGGCTCCCAGTTGTGGGGGAGCGCCAGCATCAGCAACGTAGAAATCGTGCAGAGAGCCCAAGCAAAGATCTTGAGAACTATCTCCGGGGCACCGTGTTACGTTCGGAGTGGAAATATTCAGAGAGACTTGAACATACTCCCCGTTCGAGACGTATTGGCGCAACACATGGAAAATTACTATACAAAGCTGTCAACCAATCCAAACCGCCTCGCTATAGCATTAACGTTGGTATGTGCCGCTCCCGCCTTCGTCGTAACGACCGTCCCATCCAGCGACAATTATAAGGACAGTCTAACATAAATACAGTTTAACAAACTGTTAGATTAATGTAGTACTTTAAGATTTTAACACAATTTGTTAGTCTCTTAAGAGAAGATTCAAAATAAACAACCAAAGTATAAACAATAAAAAAAAAAATTCTGAACGTATTTGACGTAATTCTGATCAACTCACACTATGTACGGCTCCAGTTCATACAATCAAAACTCTTTGAATGTGATGGAGTTAATATGAAAACATATATTCATGGAAATCAGCAACGATTTAGCGTCGCTTGTGAACGGTTGTGTTTACTCTTGTGCTCTGAATTTTTGTCTATTCTGTGATTTTTCGCGAGTGTTTTGTGTTTGTTTATTAACAAAGCTTAGTCTAACCGCTGGGTTAGTGTGTTTAGTGTTTTTTACTCGATCTCCCAGTGATTATAGTTATTTTAACATTTATATTAAAATTGTTTAATCTCCTAGCTTTGTTACTGTAATTCTTATACTCACTAAACTTGCTAAAACTCTTTGATTCTCACTCTCTCTCCCGCTCCATATTACAACTGTAACTTAAACTCTCTCTGAACCTGTCAAATTTCTGGTAGACTTTTGGTGTGCTATTCTCTTGTCTCTCTCTCTCTCTCTTGCTTGCTTTACATTGTAACTGTTCCTGCGTAAAGTTGTCAGTGTCCCACAAGCAACGCTCAATCGATAGAAGATTTTTTCTCTCGTGCTCTCTTACATTTAAATTATTACGCGATCTCGCGCTCTTATTTTTTTTCGTGTTTTGTGCCTTTGTGGTTTTGGAATTTGATCCCAGTGCCAAATTTACTCGAGGTAATTTTCATATATTATTTTATTTTATTTAATTTCCTAAAAATGGCTCTTGTCTGCTCTAAGAAAAATTGTACTCTTTCGTCTTCAACTAAAGACCCTTTTATTTTCTGCAGGCTCTGCGAGTCGATAATGCACGTTAAATGCGCAGGATTTACTGGTAGAGTCAAAGACTTCATTGATCAGAATTCTGGACTCATGTGGTCATGTGGATCCTGCAAGGAAATGGTTGTTGAGATGAGCGGCTTTATGAAGCAGACTCGAGACAGCCTTTTGAATCTCTCTGGTGCTTTTAGACAGCTCAATGAGGGGTTCAATTCCGTTTGTGCCCAATTTAATAATAAAAAATTATTAACTGAGTCGCCTAAACGTAAAAAAAACAGCTTAGCGGCAGTTAATACGGTCACGGTATCCACCCCAAATCCGAACTTGGTGGCTGCAGCAGTCTCTGTTGACGCTGTGGTAAGTGAACCTACTGCGCCTATGGATACAGCTGTTTCAGGTGAAGTCACTGCTTCTCGAAGTCGGGTGGTAAAAAAACCTTCAGTGCCGGCTACGGTGCCGACCGTACCTATAGGTACAGAAGTTACCGTTTCTGGCTCTCAGCTTAGTGAGGTGCAATCTGCTGCTAAGGGACGTAAGAAATTATCAGTTGTTCCACATAGAAAACAATTATTTGTTTCGAGATTCACCCCGGATACCACATCTGAGGATGTTTTGGAATTTATTCGTGAAAAATTCCCATCCGAGAATATTTCAGTTGAGCAATTTAGATTTTCATATGCTCGTAGTATATCGACGTTTAAAATATTTGCTCCGCCTGATGTGTTTAAGGTACTACTTTCTGAAAGCTTTTGGCTTAATGATGATTTAGTAATAAAAGAATTTGTTCCCAATAAACCGAGATCAAATAACAGACCTTCCACTGCGCCAAAAAACTAAAAAGTTTATTTTTGGCTTATCAAAATGTTAGGGGACTAAATATGAAGCTACCTAAGCTTTATGCTGACTCCTCTGCATTTACTGCTGATATTTTGGCTTTTACGGAAACTTGGCTGAAACCAGAGATATCTGACAAAGAAATTCTGTCAAACAATTTTAATGCCTTTAGGACCGATCGCTTATCACGTAGGGGAGGCGGTGTGCTGATTGCCGTTACCACTAGCCGAACATCCGAGAGAATTCACTCTGATACTCCTTATGAAATTGAATTTGTAAGTGTGAAAGTTTCCTTGCAATCATTCTCAATATTTGTTACATGTTCCTATATTCCACCTGGCTCTGATTTAATAATTTATGAGCACCACCTGTCTGCGATAAAATCTGTTCTATCCCTTCTTTCTAACAGTGACCTTTTGATTGTTTTGGGTGACTTTAATCTCCCTGATATTTCTTGGTCTCCTCCTACTGACTCACTAGTCGCTATACCTCTATCCGCCCATGATTTTGTAGATGGTCTTCTAGAATTATCGTTACAGCAAGTAAGCTTTATACGGAATTCATTAAATAGACAACTAGATCTTGTGTTTGTTTTAGACCCGTCTAAAGTCACGGTATCTAGAATTGACGCTCTTGTTGTACCTGAAGACCGATATCATCCAACAATGGAATTGACAATGTGCCTCCCATGCGTTGATACCCTCTCTCCTTTAGTTTCTCAAACTAAAGTGAGATGTTTCCGAAAATGTAACTATAAAAAACTTAACGACATGATTTCTCAATATAATTGGACAGAATTGTACAATTGTATGGATATTGAAAGTGCCACTGAACACTTCTATATAGTGATAAATACCTTTTTTAATGAATGCGTTCCTGATAGGTTTCCTTCAAAGACAAACAGGCCACCTTGGTTTACCAATGCGCTTCAAAGACTTAAAAACCTTAAGACAAACACTTACAAAAAGTATAAGAAATCGGGTAAGCCATCTGATTTTTCGAAATATGTGGTGGCTCGATCGGATTTTAATGTTGTCAATAGTCATTGCTATTCTATGTATTTAAGTCGATGTAAATTTGAATTTTCAAATGATCCGAAGCAGTTTTATAACTTTGTCAATGCGAAGCGTAAGTCGTCAGCATTGCCTTCATCGGTACGTTTTAACTCAATGGAGGCATCGACGGATTCTGAAATTGCTGATTTATTTGCCGAGTTTTTCCAAACTACTTAATAAATAAGGCAAATTGTATCTTTACCCCTGAAATTACGGAAATTTCTCTCGTAAGAGACTTAGAAAAAACAACGCCAACTTATTCTCCCGGTCCTGATGGACTCCCCTGGTGTGTGCTTAAGTTTTGTGCGTCAACCATATGTAAACCGATTCTTAAACTTTTTAATTTGTCTACTTCATCGTCAGTTTTTCCTACTATCTGGAAGGACTCTTTTATCATTCCACTTCACAAAAAGGGTACGAAGGCGGATGCCCAGAATTACAGAGGTACTTCTAAATTGTCGGCAATTCCTAAAGCATTTGAACGTATTATTACTTCTCATTTGCAACATTTATGTTCCTCGCTAATATCACCGTGTCAGCATGGTTTTGTTAAGCGAAGTTCGACCACCACCAACCTTCTGGAATTGTCATCTATTGTAATAAATGGATTTAAGAATAAAATGCAGACTGACGTTATATACACTGATTTTAGTAAGGCCTTTGACTCTGTCAACCACTCTCTTCTCTTATTCAAATTAAATCAGCTTGGGTTTCCATGTAATCTATTAACTTGGATTTCAAGTTATTTGAATGGTAGGACTCAGAGGGTTATATTCAAGAACGCTGCCTCAAAACTGATCTATGTGACATCTGGAGTGCCTCAGGGTAGTCATTTGGGTCCTTTGCTGTTTACTTTGTTTATTAACGATCTTCCCTCTATCATAACACACTCTCGTGTACTAATGTATGCTGATGATGTTAAGCTTTGTTTATCACATAATGATATAGCGTCGGGTTTCAACTTACAGTCAGATATTGGTTGTTTTCAGGGATGGTGTGAGTATAACCTTTTAAATTTGAACTGCCTTAAATGCAACGTTATGACTTTTCATAGGGGTACTCCTACTTTTGTTAGTTACTCTCTTCAAAATACGCCACTCGACCGTATATATTTAGTTAATGACTTAGGCGTTCTTCTGGACCCAAAACTTAAATTTGACTGCCACATAATGTCCACTGTCAGCAAGGCCATGAGTGTTCTTGGGTTTATAAAAAGTTGGTCAAAAGAATTTGATGACCCTTATACAACCAAATTATTATTTACCTCCCTTGTCCGTCCTATTTTGGAATATTGTTCTTCGGTTTGGAGTCCACAATATCAAGTGCATATTGACCGTATTGAGTCGGTACAAAAAAAATTTCTTCTTTTTGCCCTTCGTAGTTTGAACTGGGATCAAAACATAAGGCTACCTTCCTATCAGAGTAGATTACTATTGCTTAATTTACCTACCCTTGCAAATCGTAGAACAATGCTTGGTACTATTTTTATGCAAAATCTTATAAGAGGTGATATTGATTCTGTAGAACTTGTAAACCGCCTAACTTTCAATGTTCCTGTTAGACTAACACGAAATTATTATCCCCTAAATTTGCCACGATGTACATCTAATTTTTGTCTGCACGAGCCCTTTCGCGTTCTATGTAATAATTATAACAACCTTTATCATTTAATTTGCACTTCAACTTCTATCCCGGTATTAAAAACTAATATTTTAACTCATTTGCTTCATTCTTAGATGCTTCTTTTATTTTCATTTGTGTCCCGTCTCTATTTGTTTTTTGTATATTCCTCGCCAACTCGTATTTTTTGCCCAAATTGATAAAAGGGCCCCGCGCGTAACAAGCGTAACGTGCTTGGTGTCGTTGGGCCACTTGTTTGTACTGCTCGTAGTGCATTAACGTCCATCATATATATATATATAAATCATATGAACACCTACGTGTGGAACAATGCCACCGAGGGAGTTGATACTTGTGTATGTCATCGAATTTCGGAATATATACTATAATCTAGAAAAACGAATGAAAAAAGATTAAATAATATAATAAAACATGTTCACATTACCAAAATAAATGAATAAATGTATTATTATGCTACAAAATAAGCTTCTGACTTTTTATTTCGAGGTAAAATTACGGAGAATGGAAAATATTTCCTTGACTGAGATATGTCGCCTACTTGCGAGTTGTTGCGCGGTCGTGATTTCAAACCCTATTATGCGACGTGTTAAAGCTAGCAGTCAGCCGTGAGGTCGATGGCGTGAGGCCCATGATCTTGTCAATGAGCGTGCGCCTTCAGGCTTGTGCATGTGTCCCTTTTATTGCGGTCAGGTAATGGACAGGTGTTCATGCTTGGGTAGCTCTTGCTTGAATCCCTTTTATGACATGTTTATGACCCATTTGTGGAAAGAAGAGAATTATAGACAATTTACCAGTTAAAAGTTCTGGGGTGTAAACAAAAGTGTGTGTTTGAAAATATTCCACATCTGAGAATCATTAACTTGTGAGATTTATTTTATTGGGGTTCCTTTGATTTCTAAATTAGTTTTACAATCATCGGAAACATTATTCCCCAACATGATCGGACATGTTCCTCTAATATAACCGTCTTTGAATACTTTGGGTGTGCGACCTTTCTCACGGGCACAGCAAGACCTGTGGTAATGAGGCAAAAGGGTACGTGATCACACCTTACCCCAACATGATCGGGTATGTTCCTCTAAGATAGCAACTTTGGATACTATGGTTGTGCGACCTTTCTCACGTGACTATTATTTGGACATAATGAGGGGAAGGATACATGATCAAAATTGTCACATGGGGATGTGGGGGCGATAGGGGCAATTAAGTACACACTTTATGGACATGATCGTGACATTTTTATGACTTTAAAGCCCATTAAAATCAGTTTATGTATTGGACTGTGCTAATTTTCCTAGAACCAGTATACGTTAATGAGGGGGAGTAGGAGGAGGCGGGGGCCAATGATATGCTTATTGTCCCAGAATCCGCGTTTCCATACTACCGAGGTTTGCAGCAACAGCTTCAGCAGCAATAAAATTAGAACTACATTTTCTATTTCAATAAAGAAGCAAAAAAAGTACATAAATAAATGCTTATTATTTTGGGTGGAAATCGCAATATCTTTTCCTCGGGTATTCATTTTCTGTTTTCTTCGGTGCGATAGATCGCTTACACTGAATTTGAACACGAAAACGAAGAAGTTGAAAGCCACTCATGTAATAGGAACGGTTACAAACCAATACATCCACATTTTACGATTTATGCTTTTAATATTATACCTATCAGTGATGTCGTTTTTATACCCTTGCAGAGGTTATTATGATTTCAGTCAGAAGTTTGCAACGCAGTGAAGGAGACTGTTTAAGGGGAAGACAACAAATATGCCACCCTTATGTTTATAATTAATAACGCACGAATAGGTTATATTAAACGTATAGCGTCTGCTGAGGTGGTCTTCGCGAAGATGAGTAATGTCAGGCTCAGGAAGCTAAGTGTAGCTGGAACCCTTCAGGAAATGCGCCGGTGGCACCTCAAGGCTTTCAGCATTTTCTGAAATTGGACAGAGTGGACGGGAGTTAAGGATGGCAGAAGTCTCATATGCAAGAGTTCTTAAATCATCGATGGCTAAGATGGATGCACCGACGACTCTGTAGAAGTGAAATTTAGCTGATTTCACAGCGGCCTCCCATAAAGCACCGAAATGCGGGGCACGCGGAGGGATGAACTTCCAATCGATCCCATCAGCTAAACAGACGGAAGATATCGATGCTGTGTGCTGCTCGCTCAACAAGAGCTCTTTCAGCTCGGCAAGCTCGCTCTTTGCACCGACAAAGCTTGTAGCATTGTCGCTCCAAATGGTACGCGGACTGCCTCTAAGGCTGATGAAAGA
Source organism: Drosophila suzukii (assembly GCF_043229965.1). NCBI lineage: Eukaryota > Metazoa > Arthropoda > Insecta > Diptera > Drosophilidae > Drosophila > Drosophila suzukii. Next base: position 32,669,879 of record NC_092082.1, on the reverse strand, counting down.
ATCCGTCGTGAGATCCTGGACCACTTCCAAATGAGCAGCCTTCGTGAAAAAGCAGACGAAGACGGCGATATAGCAATTGCGGGGTGCCTTATTTTTGGCCTCTGCCTTATGATAGAATGGCCCACAATAGTCCTCTCCTGTGGTATAAAAAGATGGATTAGGCTGCACTTTATTTGCTGGAAGGCTACCCATGACGTGCTCCCAAGTAACAGGCTTCATTCGGAAACATCGGACGCATTTGTTAATAACGCTGGCGACGAACTTGCGGACTCCAATCGGCCAGTACCTTTGCCGTAATGCAAATATTTCTCATGATAATAAACGATGATCGCCTTGGTGACTGGATGATCCTTGGGCAACAGTATCGGATGCCTCATATCGTAGTCCAAGTTTGCGTTCTGAAGTAACCCATCGGAACCGAGTATAGGCCTAAGCGAAACCAGCTTGCTTTTCTGTGGAAACGGCTTGCCCTGGCTAAGAGATCCATACTCCTTCGCCAAGTTAACCTGATGGAAGCTCCTCAAAAGAAGTACAGTTCCAGAGTTGATCTCCTCCACCGAAAGACGACCTTTTAACGGCGCAGATTTGGCTCTGCAATTTGAAGGGAACCCATAAATGTATGCAAATACGCGCTGCAACTTATCGAAAGAGTTGAGGAATTTGCAGTTTGATAAACTGTCTATGCAAACGGCCCCAATTAGAACCACAGAACGGCGCTCTGGAAGATCCTTTAGCCCAAAGAGAATGTTCCAACAATTCTCTTGGGGTACATCCTCGCGATACGACGTCTGCCGGATTCAAGTTTGTAGGAACGTGGTGCCAAGTCATGTCTTTCGTCATCTCCTGAATTTTCGCGATTGTGTTTGATACAAAAACTTTAAACTCCCTCGGAGGTTGCCGAATCCACGCCAACACAATAGACGAGTCCGACCAGCAATGAAAGGTGCAATCGAAATCTATGGCTTCCTTGGCGTTTACGATTAGCTCAGCCAATAAAAGCGCTGCGGAAAGTTCTAATCTTGGAATTGTTAAGGCCTTCAATGGAGCTACCCTTGACTTGGCACAGAGCAGATGGACTTTCGATTCTCCATTAATCTCCGATCGCAAGTATAGACACGCTCCATAAGCTGATATGCAAGCATCGCAGAATCCATGAAACTCAACGGAAGCCCTTGGTTGCAGTACGAATCGTGGTTCAGTTTAGGTTCAGTACGACCGATAACTGTGAAGACAACTCCCCGCATGACGAAAGAATGGGCTCTGGAAGTGCGTTATCCCAATCCACGTTCGCACTCCATAGAGATTGCAGAAAAATCTTAGATTTTGTGATAATAGGAGTTATTAAACCGAGATCATAGAATATGGCAATCGTTGACAATGTAACCCGCTTGGTGGGTCGTTGATTGGTTGGCAGTTGAGAAAAATTAAATAGGAGTTGATCAGAACCAGACTAGTCCCAATGCCTTGGCGACATCCGACCCATCGGGAAATTTGATTAACTGCTCCTTGTCGCATTCAGACTCTCCTTCCAGGGCTGCTGACTCATTCGAACACCATTTGCGGATTGGATAGTGGCCTCGCGACAGTAATCCCTTCACCTGACGACGAATTTCTCTCACCTCCTTAACTGAGTCCCTACCAGATATTAAATCATCCACATAGAAATCTCTACGAACAATTTTTGCTCCAATAGGAAATGATTCCTCCTCATCGTAAGGGAGTTGATGCATGGTCCTTATAGCCAAGAAGGCAGCTGGCTTGGTTCCATAAGTCACCGTGTTCAATTTAAAAACAGTCAACTCTTCCCTTTAGCTCTCTCTCCAAACGATGCACTGCAAGAAATCATCCGGGTACGAGACACGCACGCAACGGTACATCTTGCAGATATCTCCACAAAGGGCAACTTTAAAAAATCGAAAGCGAAGCAGTATATTGAAGATTTGTTGTTGAATTGTTGGACCTGCCAGAAGTAAGTCGTTCAGAGAGCTACCAGAAGTTGATTTAGCAGATCCATCAAAAACGACACGAAGCTTCGTACTCGTGCTCTCCTGCTTATGTACGCAATGGTGGGGCAAAAAAAATTGTGTTTCTGGCGGTTCCTTAGTTACAAGAGACATGTGACCTAGGTCGATATACTCCCTCAAAAATGCTGAATACTGAGCTTTCAGGGCTGGGTTTTTATCTAATTTGGCTTCCAAACTCTTGAAACGACGACGAGCCAAGCAATAAGAATCACCTAAAGATTCGAATCCGGAAGTGGTCAAGAGACGAACAGAGTATTGGCCGTTTTCAAGTCGAATGCAATTTTCAGGAAAAAGTTGCTCACATAGCAAGTCTTCCGGCAATAAAGATGGCTTAGACGGAGTGAAGTCCTCAATTTCCCAAAATCGCTTTACAATGGCGGAAAGTGTGTCATCGGAATGATCAGCTGGGTCCTTGATGCTGGCTTGTAAAACCGATTTATGAGCTGGCATGTTCGATGATAACCCTCCAGAGACTATCCAACCAAGTTTGGTGTTCTGAAGAGTTGGCAAAGCCCTATCCAAATGAATTTGTCTCATAGAAACTATTTTGAAAAACAACCCAGCGCCGAGTAAAAGGTCAATTCGTTGTGATTGATTGAAATGAGGGTCAGCGAGCGAAATGTTTTGCGGTATCCTCCATGATGTTGCATTTATATTGAAATGGGGCTGATATTCAGTAATACTGTGAGTAACAACCGCTGTGAATGCCGCACGATAGCTTGCATCCCGTGATTGCACAAGAATATCGACAGTCTTATCAGAGATCATGGAAGACTCTCCTATTCCAGAAATCGAAGTTCGCGATCTTCTATGATTCAAATTTAGTTGGCTAGCTAAGCAAGAGGTTATGAAGTTTAGCTGGGAGGCCGAATCTAAAATTGCTCGGCAAGGCATAAAGGTTCCAATTCTATTTCTAACGTAGATAGTAATAATATTTAAGGTTTTAGGTAGAGGGCTTAGTAAATGATGATCAGGATGCGATGATGTATGCGAACATGATACTAATGCTGATGAAGTAGATGGTAATGGCTGAGAGCTCGAGGATGGATCGCATGATTGAGATGAAAATGAGGTGAATGTTGCGGGTGGGTCATGGTTCATGTGTAATAATGAATGGTGCTTCATGCGACAATATTTGAAGTGAGTCGACATGCATTGCTGCAAACTATGCCCCTTGCGCAAACAGCAAACAGCAAACTTCTTTGCTTCTCTATATCGAAGATTCGGACTCAAATTTAAAAATCGAGAACACTTTGGCAAATAATGATCCCGTGCATCGCAAAATAAACATATCAAATGATTTGAGTTAGTAGCAGGGTCAATAAGTGTATTTTGGTTATATTTGTGCAAGTTTTTTCGCACCTGCTGGCCTGGTGTTTGCGTTACTAAGGCTTGATCCAAGTTTTCCATCATCCTGCACCTCTTTTCCAAAAAGGACTCCATAGCATCCCAGGTAGACAGCTCAGTGACTGACAAATCCTCTTACCATTTTTCCCGCGTCCTCTGATCCAGTATCCGAGTGTCGATGTGAATTAAAATTCCATCCAAAATTTGTTGCGTATTGGCCAGGGTTCTAATTGCTCGCAGATGCGAATTCATGCAATCACTCAGTTCCCTAAGACCCTTCGAAGATCCCTTCTCAACACCCTTTAAACCGAAAATTGCCTGAACGTGTGCCTGAAAGTGTAAAACTTTATTATCAAATCGATTAACCAGCAAATTCATAGCCATTTTATAATTTGCATTTGAGGGTTCAAGCGAGCGTATGGTTTCCAGAGCCACGCCGCCCAAACTCGAACGCAAATACTGTAATTTTTCAATGTCGCTTAGCTCATCATCATTTCCGATGACGGTAGCAAAGATCCATGAAAACGAGCAATTTCCAAATTTGTCAGCCGAGGCTTCCTAGATCGAAAAGAAAGATCCGCATTATTAGTGATGTCAATAGATGTTGAACTTGCAGCTGTTGAAGCCGGCAATTGTGACTTGCGATGAGCCGCCAAGCCTCGGCTTTGTTTCGCCTTCACATCCATGACAACCTCAGCAAATTCAATCCGATGGTCGCTCGAGATCTCTGCAAAATCCTGTCTTTCCAACGATGTCTGCGCAGAATCAAATGCCTGGTTTAAGGAATGGATCCATTCCATTCGCGCCAGCAAATCAGCTTCGTCAAACTGATTAACCGCATCAGCGTTTAAATAACATTTCATCCAGCTCATTTGCAGCAAAATAGATTGGGCTAGATCGGTAGTAGTCGACGTCACTTGTGGATTAATTTTGAGCCCGAACCGAGTTTTCCGTATCAGACATTTTTCAATCACGAGAAAAAAGATTGAAATAAAATAAAGAGGCACAAAACACCGTATACCCTTTACCGCGAAAATATAAGGGTTAACAAGCGTCGCCGAGATGCAACGGAACCTTTAACTTGGTTGTTGTTGTTCTTGCCGATAAATTGCCTGCCTAGCAACAGCGGATATATGTATCTGACAAAGGAATGTATGTATGGCTATATGTATATATACATTATATATATACATTACATTACATTATATATTATATATATATATATATATATGTTGAAACGATGTTAACAAAGATTAAATGGGATTCACTTTGTTAAGAATTATTTGCACAACAAAGTTTTGGTGTTTTTTCACAGCGAAATACGTACAAAAAATAAAACGGCCGGCTGTGCACTTTTATATGCACATATGTATGTATGTTCGTATGTTTGTGACCGAATGCACGTTAACGACAGCAAAACAAAGCGTTTGTTTAAACTATATTAAATAATTGCGAGACCGAGTTGCAGACTCCGACAAAAACTATATCACGTCGGGGTCACCAAATGTTTGTGGGGAAGACAACAAATATGCCACCCTAATATTTATAATTAATAACGCAAAAATAGGTCATTTAAATGTATAGCGTTTCTTCGGAGCGGCAGACGGACTGAGTAAGAGCTCGGCTCCAAGATCTTCATATAGACATATGCAGGCTTACAAAGTAGTTGCTGAAAAGATAAGCGACAGCTTTAGTGGTATAAAAAAGAAAGCGACAAAGATAAGCAAAGAGCGCTGCAGGTGCCGTCGTACACCTATGCATGACTAGGCACTGGCGATCTGCTCCGAACAGTGACGTTTCCGACCCCATAAAGTATATATATTCTTGATCAGCATCACTAGACCAGTCGATCTAGCCATGCAAACTTATCTCTCAGTTTTAAAGCTATCGGGCTGAAACTTTTCCAAAAGTCTTCTTTTTTTTTGCAGATAGTATATAAGTCGGAACCAGCCGGATCGGACAACTATGTCTTTTAGCTCCCGTAGTGTTTTTTAACATATAATCTCTTCGCTTGGAAATAACATTTTTTAATAAGTTTTGAATTCCGAAATAAATTTTATCAAAATCTATATCATATAGCTGCCATAGGATAGATTGGGAAATTGGTGGGAAAATAATATGAAACAAATTATAGCTTCTGTGTTTTTTGACATATTTTCTTATACTATTGGGAATATCATTTTTTGTATATTTAGGAACTTTGCAGTAAATTTAATAAAATTCGGACGACTCTAACATATAGCTGTTAAAGAAACGGTTAAAGAAATAACTAAATAATTTTTTTTTTAAATATCTTTCTTTCTTGATTTTGGTAGTATTTTCTTTGACTCTGGGCTTTAGAATATTTTTACTTTTCAGCATTACGAATTTAATTTTTCAGAAATTCTACCGAGGCTAGCAACAATCCTTAAAAATTATATATGGTGTTACTAACATTGATTTCTGAGTACCTTGTTTCTTTTAACTGCAGGAGTATACAAACTTCGGCTTGTCGAAGTTAACTTCCTTTCTTGTTAACTTTAATTATAAGCAAGCTATGCTTAAACGCTTTTAACATAGGTTATCGAGTTACAGTTGGCTTTTTTAAGTTGGCATTTCTAAATCGATTTTTAAAGTTCTTAAATTGAAGTTGTCAATAAAAATCTTGGTACAAGTTTAATTTGATCTCTGACCTTTAATACAAATTTATAGTTTAAATATGTGAATTGAGAACCTAAGTATTAATAGTGCTATGTTGGGCCATATGGTGGTTAAAATAATTTTCTATGGTTCTTTCCTGTTTACAGCCATTTAATATCAAATAAAGGGTTCACAGCAATTCTCTGGAGTGATTCAACAGGATTTTGTAGCTCTCTTAATTAAAAATTGGCATGTTTTTAAATGCAAGCTGTCCAACCCGTATAACGGTTCCACTTATGGAATTTAAAAACAAATTTTTGATTTCAATCTCACCTATATTACCCTTGCGCTCAGCGACATTGCCTTTGCCTTTGCTTAAGAGTCTGCCTTTGCCCTTTCCATTAACTTCGAGGGCTGTCCTTGACCTTCCTGCTAAGATAAACAAACCAATCGTAAAGTAAACACAAGCTTCCGATCGAAGCCCAAACCAAAAGAGAGTTTGGAGAATTCAGTTCAAGAGAGTTTGGAGAACTCAGTTCGGGAGAGTTTTGGAGTGTTTAGTACGAGAGATCTTGGAGAACTCGGCTCGAGAGAGTTTGGAGAGTACGAGGAAAGAGAGCTTGGAGAGAAACAGCGAAGGGTTAACGGTAGATCGCCGCGCTTAGCACCCTAGTGTGGGGCCGTGTGCAGAGGGCGAAAGGTCGAACGGTATATCGTATCCACGAGGAGTCAAACCGTCAAGATCAGTCCAGATACCAAAGTGAACAGTCAGTCAACCAAATTAACTACAAAAGATCTACAACAAGTAGGGTCGTCGAAAAAGCAGCGCCGTGGGAGCCTAAAGGGAGCAAGACCGCAACGTCGAGACATTTGGGATTGGGATACCAGACCTCTCCGAATTGAGAGGGAGGTAGCTTTTTTTTTTTTTTTTTTTGGACGTTGATGCACTATGGTCAGTACAAACAAGTGGCCCTACGACACCAAGCAAAGCTTGTTACGCGCGGAGCCCATCACCGTTTTGGGCGAGTAAACATAATCGCGGACAAAGAAAAAGACAATGTAACAATAGACAATTAAAAATACAGGTCAATACGAATAGACAAACATCAAGTAAAACTAATTAGTTACTAGGGAGGATGATATTATTGATTTAAAGATAGGAAGTGAGTCAGTAGTAGATATTAGATGATATAGTCTATTATAATCATTGCAAAGTACTCTAAAAGGTTCATGCATTGCGTAATTAGAGATACAGTGATTCAATACTAAAGGAATATAGTTTCTAGTGAATCTATTTGGCACATTAAAATGAAGGCGACCCAGTAACTCGGGACTCTCTACATCACCAGCTTATGGACGTTAAATTGGCAAATTTTTTTTGGATCAATCGATAGGTATTGACGAGACCAATACAGTTCAGTATCTAGCATGAAAATTGTGGGCGTCACCGGCTTGGGTGGCTTGTGGGCGTTAGAGTGGGCGTGGCATAATCGCGTAACAAACTTGCACTGCGTACAAGGCTACGGATTCTAAGTCTGAGATCCCGATTCTCTCTTTGATAGTTTCCGAGATATTCACGTTCATATTTACGATTTTTTGAAGTTCGTGGGCGGTTTGTGGGCGTTAAAGAGGGCGTGGCAATTTTTTTTTGGGTCAATCGATAGATATTGATGAGAACAATACAATTGAGTTACAGTTTTTATTCTAGCATCAAAAATGTTGGAGCCTCAGGTTTGGGCGGTCTGTGGGCGTTCGAGTGAGCGTAGAACTTTGCTGTAACAAACTTGCGCTGCTCAGGGATCTGCATGCCTATGCCCAGTATTGTAGCTGTTATAGTTTCCGAGACCGCAGCGTTCATACGGACAGACGGACATGGCTAGATCAACTCGGCTAGTGATCCTGATCAAGAGCATATATACTTTATAGGGTCGGAAACACTTCCTTCTGCCTGTTACATACTTTCCGACGAATCTAGTACACCCTTTTACTGCAGAGAAGTAACGAGTAACGGGTATAAAAATAGGAATTATTTTCTTATTCTTTTATATTCAATAGAATAAGTTAGCCGCGCACTTTGCTCTCTCTGAGCGCTGGCAGCGCTTTTTGCTTTGCCGCTAAGTTCGGCCGGCAACTATTTGCATACGCACATACGTAAAAACATTTCGCGTTGTCTGGCGACGTCATAGCTTTTCTTCTTGGATGGTTTGTGGGAGTTAAAATGGACGTTTTTTTGGATGAATCGATAGGTGTTGACGAAACCAATAAATATCAGCCACAGTTTTTCGCGGTTTGTGAGCATTAGAGTGGGCGTGGCATATTCGCGAAATTGACTTGCGCTGTGTACAAGGCTACGGAATCTAAATCTGAATTCCCAATTCTCTATCTTTGATAGTTTCCGAGATATCCGCGTTCATACTAACGATTTGTTGGGATTCTACGTTTAAATAAGTTCAATCGATGTTATTTAGTTTTAATTATATTATTCTATGTTTAGCACAGCACAACCAGATTTAGAGATCACGAAAGTAAGAGAGAGGATTATCCGCGTGGCTTACACTTTAGTGTTACCAGATATCGATAATGTTATAATGCTGTTTTTGTTATATTCTAAATTATAATGGGGATATTCTAGTGCATATTCAATACGCCCCCTCAAAAATTGCATTATAAATGAAATCATAATTAAAATTAAAATTACATGTTTTCAACTTAATCTATGTGGCTTGTGCTTGCTTATCTTCTTTTCTTTTCAATTGGAAACATACAATACAGTGATCCAGCATTTGCTGCTAGGATTGGGAAAACCCAAAAATCCCAATCAGATCACTCTTAAGAACTAAATAGTTATAGTTATAGAAAAAATTTAACAAAATGAAACAAATTATTCGTGTAGTTTGGCTTCTCCATCCAGTCCCATTTTTCCACGTAAATCCATAAAGCGTGGAGCAGGCAACGGCTTCGTTAGAATGTCAGCAAGTTGGTGCTCTGTGGAAATATACTCGATACAAATAACATTATTTTCTATTTACTCTTTTGTAAAATGATATTTGATATCAATATGTTTAGATCTTTTATGGCATGACGGATTATTAGTTATACTAATACATCCCTGATTATCTTCATATAACTTTATACGTCTTTCAAATTGGATATGAACACTTTCTAATAGGGATTTCAACCACAAGGCTTCTCTTACAGCTTCGAACAAGGGCATGCATTCGGCCTCGGTCGATGAAGCAGCCACTGAATTTTGCCTTTTTGTTTTCCAGCATATAAGATTTTGGTTAAACATTTTGAATAGAAACCCCGTTGTACTCTTCCTGTCAATTTCATTTCCTCCCCAGTCAGAGTCTGCGTATCCGACAAATACATTTTCAAAACTCAAATTTTTCTTAAATTCTAATTTCATGTCTATATTCCCTTTTAGATATCTAAAAATCCTTTTCAAACATATCCATAACTCTACATTATTTTTGTTCATATATCGACTTAAAATATTAACAGCAGTGGCCAAGTCTGGACGTGTACATAACATTACATACATAAGACAACCAACTAAGTTACGACAAGGCGCATCATACCATTCATCTGAATTTAATAATTCATAACTAAGCTTGGTGGCTAGGGGAGTACTGACGGATTTGCAATCACTCATTTTGAACTTATTCAAAATATTTTTAACGTAAGCAGATTGGCTTAAAAGTATTTTTCCATCACCAATTTCTATTCTTATTCCAATAATATATCGAATTTCTTCCAAATCAGTCATTCTGAACTTGTTCATTAAATATGATTTAAAACATTTCATCTTTTTCAAGTCTGCTGTGGCAATAACCAAATCATCTACATAAAGAAGTAAATATATATTACGTTTTACATCACCCTTATCCAGAACATAAATACATCGGTCAACTGGAGAATTTACAAATCCACACTCTTTTAGTGCATGCTCAAATACCTCAAACCAGCATCTTGCTGCTTGTTTGAGACCATAAATTGCTTTATTCAATTTACATACACTATTAGCACTGCATAACACACCTTGAGGCACTCTCATATATATTTCTTCTTTTAATTTTCCATTAAGAAATGCACTTTTTAAATCCATGTGGTGTACTTTTAAATCATATTGGGTTGAAATGTATAACAAGAAACGAAAACTTGCTATTCTAGCCACAGGAGCAAATGTTTCTTCATAATCAATGAGATATTTCTGCGTGAACCCACGCGCCACTAACCCAGCTTTGTATCTTTTTGGATTTCCAAATTCGTCAGATTTTAAGGTAAAAACCCATTTGCTGTCAACAATATTTATATTCTCAGGCTTCCTAACTATCGACCAGGTAATGTTAAACTGATGGGCATCCAGTTCACTTTTAATACCAGCCTCCCATAAAGATTTGTCACTCCTACTTTGTATTTCTTCGTACGAACTTGGAATATCACTGAAGATGGTATGAGCGTTTAAAATATAATTATTGTAATCGATTTCTTCTTCCTTGTATGATATTTATGGCCTGTTCCTTATCCTATCACTTCTTCTTGAATTCTTCTTCATTACTTTCAATAGGCTGTTTTAAGTCAAATCTTTTCTCCATACTGTCATTCTGGATATTAATATTATTATATACCTTACTCTCATTCAGGTTACGAACTGTGTCACTATCCTTACTCTCATTCAGGATACAATCTTTATCACTTTCCTTACTCTCATTCGGGTTACGAACTGTGTCACTATCCTTACTCCATTCAGGGTACAATCTTTATCACTTTCCTTACTCTCATTTGGGAAATTTATTACATCACTTTCCTTACTCTCATTCAGGAATTTTGTATTAATAATCTCCTTACTCTCATTCAGGATATTTAATATATCACTTTCCTTACTCTCATTCAGGAAGTTTGTATTATTAATCTCCTAACTCTCATTCAGGAACTCCATTTAATTCACAACTCTAGAATTAATAATATTTGTTTCATCTACGATTACGTCTCTTGCAACAATAAATTTTTCATTATTTATATCCCATAGTTTTAAACCATTTGGTTCA